>NW_010266233.1:0-4812 GCF_000690775.1 Eurypyga helias
GCCGGAGTTAAACCACGACATTCCCCCAAAAAAACAGTGTAAGAATAGTTAAAACGACTCATGCATTAAGAGTCTGTAGTCAGTCAATACTGAGATGTGTACATGACTAGAATCATAGGATTAGCTAAAAAGGTCCTGTTTCCCTTTGCATGCATGTGTTTTGTTGGCCTAAATATGTGCAATTTGGATACATGTTTTAGGCTTTTAGCATTAAGTTACACAATGTGCAAGTTCTAATAAGAAGTAGTTCTGTTAGGTAAGCACTCTTCTGTTGGAAATGATGGAGTAAGGAAAATTCTGTCTGTAGTAATGGATGATTGTGATAGACGGTTGGGGGAAAATTTAGATCCTGGTATGTGTAAAACTTTGGGGTCTGGTAAATAAAAAGAGATCAAAGCTGTTGCATTAGATGCTGGTGAGACTTCTTTTGGTATTTTGTACAATTCTGGCAACCTATGTTTTAGAAAGATGAATTCAAAACAGAAAGAGGGCAGGGCTGGTTAGAAATAGGGTAAATAGTATTTAGTCTAGAAACTGGAAGATAATTTCAAGCTCTCAGAGCCCAGATTCTCGTGCTGCCTCATAGAAGACCTGTGGGGACAGTTATTAAATTGTTGCTGTTAACTGGAGCATCTGCAGCTTGTGCGAAGAATAGTATGATTTAGATCACTTGAAGTTCGCCCAGTCTTTGCCTACCTGTGAGTATCTGTGTGGCAGATGTTATTCAGAACATCCCAGTCTAAATAAACCACACACCTTCTGCAGTGCTGGAATTGTATCTGTCCAGTGGATGGTCTACAAGAAAAAATTAAATATTATTCACTTGCATATTGACACATCAGAAATTTTAAAGAAAAAAGAAAAATGGAAAATAAAACAAACCCAGGTGCTAGGCCTTTACTTAAAGTTTTCCTCTAAGATACAAACTTTGTTCTTCTGGAGATTAATTGGGAAACTGTCAGATAGTCCTGATTTTGTTTGTCTTGTGCTACTTCATTTCAGTTAAATTAGAAATTGCATAAAAATATCATAGACACAATCTCATTGTGTGATATATTGTTCTTCTGATACAGAGACCTAGATAAAATCTTGAAGAACAGTTGCTTCATTAACAATATATCAATTAGTCAAGGTAGCAATGGTCTGACAGATGGTGATGTGAGGAGGGATGCAAATGGAAAGACAGATACACTTTGGGAAACCATCTCAACATGTGAAAGGTACAAACCAGCTACAATCGTGGCAAAGCTCTAGCCTAATAACAGCATTGAATAGAATTAACTACAAATTTGGAAAACTCAGCTAGATGGAAGGGCAGTAGTCTTAGACCAACTTCATGCTACAGACAGAACCACTTATGGAATTTTCCACTATTACAGGGACTTATTAGAAAAAATATTGGATAAATACACGATACTTCTCAGAAATATATTGAGTCGGTTTCTGAACAGCAGAAAATTAACCTAGAATTTTTTTTTTTTCTGCTGGCACCATGCAATTTTGCATGCAAGACTTCCAGCCATGGACCAAGCAGGATGAAATCCCTCGGAGCCTTTGAACTCTTGGCTGTGCCTGGGAGCCAAGAACTGTAACAGGAGTTCTCTGGTGTCCTCAAAGCCCTGGCTGCCTTCCAGAATTTTGGCTCCTGCAGCTACAGTGGGCTATATGGAAGTCTTGGGTGACTTGGATCCTTCTTGCAGAACCAGAATGTTTGGGTGTCTGGGACAGAGCTTCCTTACTAGGCTACTTCCCTGGATTGGACTCTATAAACTACAAAAATTAGAATTTTCTGCCAAACTGGATTAAACAAAGTTGTAAAATACTGAAATAAATCCCTTGCAAACTAGAAACCCCACATTTCACCTAATTCTGTCTCTAGGAAGTCTGTTTTAATGGATGGATTATCCCATTGCTAGATGAAATCAGATTTCTGTTTTTCCAGTGAGCTGTTACAGACGGCATATAGCGAAATTAATGCTCTGTTTAACAATGACAGCCATTAATGCTGCAAAACATTCTAACCCAATTATTCTAACAAAATGTGAAATGTATACGCCAACAACACAGTCTATTTGGGCATAATCAACCCATGTAAACAATTTTGTAATCAAACAGAGGGCAGTGATAGTTCAGGTTTAAAATTATAGAGCATTAGGGTAAGATATCCCATTCAGAGCAAGTATGGGAAAACCAGCATTATTTGAAAAGAATGAAATAGCTGTGCATTGAATCTAATGTTGAATTTTTCTTTCTATATTTTCAGGCATTGGGCTGGGCTCCAAGTGCAACTAAGGAAATTCTAAAAATGATTATATGCTTTGTAAATGTTGTTCTCATCTACATGGTGTGTCTTGCTCTGAATTCTGTGCTGAAAATAAACCATCCAACAGTCAAGAGATAAAAAAAAAAAAAAAAAAAAAATCACGAAAAACAAACCAAAAAAACATTACAGGATGTGAGATCAATTACCTTATGAAACCTCCACATGGACATATAAAAATAATGCATTCTTTGAGGCAACTGGGATAGCAGAAGATATGAATACCAAAAACACTACTGATATGTTTTAATGACAAACAAGACAGTGTAGTTCTTTCCAGCCTTGAAAAGAAAGGTTTTAAATTCAAAATCCAGATAACCACTTCCATGATATGTAGTCTAAATCCAGTTTGCATGAGTCAAGTAACTTGGAAGAGGGCTGTTTCTTCCTAAAGCAAAATAAGTACTCCTTTATCATACACACCTGGGTGTATTAACCAATGTGGTCCTACTTGGCTAGAGGGTGAACCTTCACTGTCCTGCAGATGCCTTTGAGAGCACTGTATTTCCCAGCTGCTCAATATCTTTGTGTACATTCACACAGCTTGGCTGGCATTTGGAAGGAAATGTCAAGGTAACTGGATTTTAATGGTATGCTCCACTACATGCCTCCCAGAAGTACAAGCCAGAAGTCTCTAGCCCAAAAGTGTCTGTATTCAAGAAGAACAAGGCTGGAAAGAGCCAACCTGGATTTACAAAGGGCAGGTTATGCCTGGCCAACCTGACTTCCCTGTATGGTGAGTTAGCTCTCTCCATCAATGGGTAGAGAACAGCAGATATGTTTTACCTTCACTTCATCCAGTGAAGCCAGGCACTTTTGGTATAGTCTCTCATAACATGCTCATAGCCATACTGGGGAGGTACACACTGGATGATTGGACCACAATGTGCGTTAAAATCTGGCTAGATTGTCACACTCAAAGATAGTGCCAACAGCTGGAAATGCAGTTACTGGTGGCATTCCTCAGGGTCTGATCCTCAAACAAATACTGTTTAATATCTTTAACAACTCACATGATGGGATGTAGTTCCTCAGCAAGTTCTCAAGTAAGGCTAAGCTCTGGGGAGCCGTTGATAAACTGGAAAGCATTGCTGCTCAAAGGGACCAATTGAGGTCAAAGGAACCTCAATAAACTGAAAAACTGGAATGACAGGAATCTCAAAAAATTCAACAAAGCCACATGTGGACTAATTTCCATGGGTTGGAGGAGCAAAATACTCCAGGCTGGCTGGTGGAATGGGACTTTGAAGAAAAAGTTGTGAGAGTCCTGGTGGACAGCAAGTCCATTATGGGTCAGTAATGTTTCCTTGAGGTAATGAAGGCTAACTGCATATTGAGCTAACTTTGGCAAAGCATAGGAAGCAGATTGTGCAGGTTTTTGTTGGGACAGAGTTGATTTTCTTCACAGTACCTGTGCTTTGGATTTGTGCTGAGAACAGTATTGATAATGCTGGTGTTTTAGTTGTTGCTGAGGAGTGTTTGTACCAACTCAAGGACCTTTTTGGTTTCTGTTGCTGTGCCTGTGTTTGCAGTTTCTTCACTACAAGAAGCCAGGAGGGGACACGGTCAGGATGGCTGGCCTGGAGTGGCCAAGGGGGTATTTCACTCCACAAAACATCATGCTCAGTGCATGGGTTGGGGGTTGGGCCAAGGGTGGGGTCTCTCCCTGGCTCTGGCTCTGGGTCAATTAGCAAGTGGTGAGCAGTTGTATCATTTGTTTTCCTTTCCATCATTTTCATTACATACTGTTAGTATTATTGGTATCATTGTTTCATTTAATTTACTCTCAATTAACAAATTGTTCTTATGTCAACCCACGAGTTTGTCTCCTCCCACTGGAGGTTGTGGGGGAGGTGAACAAGCAGCTGTGTAGTACTTAGTTGCTGACTGGAGTTAAGCCCCAACACAGATCTAAGGAAGTGATTATTTTCCTCTATAAGCCCTCAACTGGACTATTAATGCTGACTTTCTGGTCTCCCAGTACAAAGAAGACACTGACAAACTATAAGAGGTGAACCAAGATAGCTGGGGAACTGGAGCACAGGAGTTGTTAGGAGAGGCTGAGAACTGGGTTTATTCAGTCTAAGAAGAGAAAGTTAATGAGGTGATCTTCTTACCATCTTCAACTACTGCATGAGAGAGTGTGGGACCAGACTTGCCAGGAGGCAGCAGAACACGGTGTCAGACAGAAAAGTAGCAGGTTGAAGTTACAGCAAGGGAATTTCCAGTCATATATTAGGAAAAAAAAAAAATTTCAAAATATCCTTGTGGCAGGTGCCACTGAGGAACTTCTAAGAGATGTGTGGAATTTGACTGGAAAAGGTTTTGAGCAACATGACATACATTTGAATTTTTCTTTGTTTTTTTCAGGAAATGGGACTGGATTACCTTCAGAAGTGCCTCCCAACCTATGTTTTCTGTAATTTTTCACCACAGCGCTCTCAAATCACTCTTCTGATTTGAGAAGGCCAGCCGTATCTTGGGCTGTATCC
>NW_010266234.1:0-3123 GCF_000690775.1 Eurypyga helias
TCGGCTCGGTGCTCCCTGCCTTTTCCCCGGCTGCTTTCTCTGTCGCAAACTCCGCGGCCGTTTTGTCTGGCGTGAAAAATGTCTCCCGCGAGTCTCTGACAGCTGTACCGTTAAGAGGCCGTCGTTAGGTTATGCTCCTTGGGGTGTTTTTCCCCCGAGACGACCGATTCTGCGCGTCTTGACTTTTTCAGGCTACTTAAAGGTGGCTGTGCCAACATTTCCTTGTTTAATCAATGATTCGCGGGGTTTCTGTTGACTCCCTTGTGGCACGTGACGAAGGCGTGCAGAGGGCTGCCCTGCCGGGGGAAGGCAATCTCAAAACTGAGGATTCTGGGGTTTGGTCGTCTTAGTTATTCACGGCTAAAATTACGTTTTCTTGCTCATCTTGAACCTTCAGCACTTTTTGCTCTTAGGTTTTGTATTCAGTAGCTTTGGCGGGGAGTCCATTTGAGCTAGTGACTGGCTGAACGAGATGCAACCCTTTGGGCAAAGTTGCACAGAACTATGGTTCTCATTAGTAATCTGCTTCTGGTAATTAACTGTTGGAGTTATCCAGGGAGTCAGACTGAAAAGTCATAAGAATTTTTATTAAGGCTGTTAAGTCAAACATGATTTTATGTCAGATATTACGAGCTATATGTTCAGCCTCGTTTATGTCCTTTTCTGAAATGCCTTCTACAAGCTGCCCCAGAAGAGAAAACATGAATATGGACAGTAGCACATGAAGTGTCCTAGAATTTGTTACCAAAAGTAACTCTTAAGCAGGCTTCAGGTGAAAGCGTTCCTCAGTTTGCTTAAACCCCAAGATGTTATTGCTGTTACAAGTGTAAATGTAAAATGATTTGCCAGAGTTTTGCTACATTAGGGAGAGCTAGGGAAACAGATTCCTTATTTGGAACGTGCCTTACAGCTTGTACTGCTAGCTTATATGACTCGCAGCTGCTTCTGTGTGGGAAATGCATGCACAGAGGATAATGTGTCCCCACCATCCATCTCCTCCTATGGGTCTGACAGCAGGTGTTTACCTCCTTTTCTGCTCAAGGGCTGTTTGAGGCAAAAGAGGTATGGCTGGCCTCTGTGGCAGCTTTATTGAATTGCGCTTGCTGCTTGAGAAGCATTTCCATCAGGTGGAAAAAAAAAATCATTTGATGATTTGGGTAGGTGGATATCAGGTGGCTTGCAACTGGCAAAATCTGAGTAGGCAAATTCAGACTGTTAAAGAGTATATAAGGAATGTGAGAAGTTAAAGATTTGTCTAGCATGACTGTCTACAGATCTACTTCACACACTGTAGCAGCTGATAAGAAAAGGCTTGATCTGGTTTTGGTTTTTAAAAGGATCCATGTAATTCTTTTCTCCAGATAAACTGACCTACGTCTGTGTGTGTGCTTATAGGTATAACTGAGAAACTGAAGTCTCTTTTTTTGCAAGATATGAAGCTCTTGAGGTCTCCTTATCCCAGATAACAGCCCTCAGTTTGCACCTTGACTTGTTTTTGGATCTGTAGGGAGTTCTGACTGGCCTGCAAGATAAAGCCACAACAAATTCAGTGACAAAAGCAGAAAGGGTACTGATTTTTAAAATGTAAAACTGCTAGTGGAATCCATAACATTCCTTGCAATCAGCAGGGTTGCAGATTGGGAAGAAGATCCAACATGGTTCTTGTTGGTGTTGATACAGTGTGAAGCCAGATGGTTGAAGCTGAACTTGTTTAATTGCTTCAGCATCTATTTTTAAAATATCAGTCAGCAATATTTCAGTATTAAGAATGGAATAGAAACTACTAGAAGAACTGAGGCCTGGGCCCAAAACATGAGTGAAGTCTTCCTGGACAGTAAGGTATCCTCACAATAGATCATGAGGATTTTACCTTGATATTCTCATAGTAACTACCTTTTCCCATCACTTTTAGATCAAAGGTAAATCTCAGGGTCAGGGATTGTTAATGACTATAAAGTACCTTTAGTAGATTGACTTGAGGCAAATGGATTGTGTGGTATGGTAACAACAAAAATGCTGCTGAAGTTACAGCATTTTTCTCAATTTTTTAACTCTTGGATCAGATACCTTCTGTAAAAACCACAGATTATGCTTCATGTCCCTGACCTTATAATAAAATTGCACGAAGAGTAGAAAGTTATTCAGTTAAAAAATCCTTATCTGTTGTGAGGATACTTTCCTAGATTCGGTTGACTGTGAAGATACCAATACAGTTCTGTTAAATCCAGCATACTTTGTTCATGTTCAAGTCAAGAACGTACTGCTTCAAACTGTCAGGAAGATTATGGTTTAACCAGGCGTTAGTAGGCCAGTTGGTGTGACCAATTATGTCAGTCCTCCCATCTTTTGTCTGTGTTGGTAAGCAAGCACTTAAGGACAAAAGTCATTTCTCCATTGAGACACTGGGATTATACAACAGGACTTTACCCTGATTGATGTCTAGATGCCTCTGCAGCACAAATGGTAAAACCTGTTTTCTTATGAACTTAGTGTTTCTTCTGAACAGTTCGGATCCTTTCTCACCCACATAGAACCCCAGTGGTTCCCATCACTCAGTTCTCCCCACATAATCTTCAAACTCGCTACCCACTGTATAGTTCATTAAAAAATTAGATTTTTTTTGTTATAATTTTTTGTTATTTATATATTCTAGATTAATTATTTATTTATAAATTTGTTGTGATACATGATGATAATGGTTCTAAGCAAAGACATTGAATGGTAAAACTCAGTCTTAGTCTGTGTGCACCAGGAAATGAAAGTGCCACTTTACTAAGCTGTAAATATTAATTCCGTGGATCTGCTATTTGATCTTGTCCAAAAGCTGACCTTGACTGTGTGTAGCAGTTCTTGTACAAACAAAAACAAGAAATTGCGTGGCTGGGCTTTGTAGAGGTTGTAGCGGATGATCCCGTGCAGCTCGCTACAACTTGTGTAGTCTGTCCTTGCAGAGCGGGATGAGGGAAGGGAATGGGGATTAATACAGTTAGGTGCTGAAGAACAAATTATAAAACACAGCAGTAGTTTTTTTCAGGTGGATAGATTTTGTTGGATCTAAATAAAAATACATGAGTGGCTTTACAGCAGTTGCGTATAAGTGGCTGATGGAAGAGGGTGGAAGCC
>NW_010266234.1:3154-26598 GCF_000690775.1 Eurypyga helias
ACTTGTTTTTGTAATGGTAGTGCTTAGCCTCAGTGCATGCTAGTCAGTTAACTATTTGCTCTTAACATTTTGTGGATTTAAAAGATTATTTTGGTGATGTTAAAATTAGATGCCATCTTTTGCTTCCTGTTATCTCAGGCCATAGGATAGCCTCTGATGGAGGGATGTTTCTGTGCTGTAACATAAACCTTGGCCTTTGGTGATCACATCTCTTAGAATGCATTGTGCTTTGTCACAGTTACGGAATTTCTTTCTCACTTTGAATACTGAAATGTAGTAAATCTACTACTTCAGAGTATGAGTGGGAGCATTATTAGGGCCCTATTACTTGAAGTTCTATCAGAGTTCCTTCTGGTGCAGACACAGGTCTGTGAGTTGATGCCTTTCAGATGTTTGTAGATGGTGCCATTGTGTTGGTTGTGTGGCTGGCAACATCAGTAATCATGCCTTCTATGCAAAAGATGCTGTTAAGGCAAAAGAGGCATTAAATTGAATGGTGGGCAAGAAAATTTATCCACTCAGGTGTCAAGATCTTACTACAAATAATACTTCTTTCATAATCAAAAGATCACATTTGTTGGTAGAGATGTGGGAAATAGCTTTTACTATAAATTAGGTGAGGAGTGTGGTTTTGAGCATGTGTGTGTTCTGTAAATGTTATGATCAGCCTCTTCACACATAATTTTTCAAGATACTCTGATTGATACTGCACATATTTCCCCATATGGACAAGTCTGAATTCATAACAGAGGATTCAACACTTGCTTTGAATATTTAGAAAAGATTTATACTGGAAGCAAATGTCTGCCAACAGTAATTCTGCTGATAGATGAGCGTTCTGTATTTTTTGCTGGGAAAATGACAGCTTTTCAGTGTTTGAAAATGTGAGATGAATGTAGTGAGAGAATAAAAGAAAAAGATCTTGAACCTAACGCTTCCACTGTGAATTCTGTTATTATTGAAGCTGGGGGGGTTTTGTGTGTGTGTGTTGTTTGTGGGTTTTAGTGTTGGGGTGTTTTTCCCCAAGTTTGGGGTTTTTTTTACATTTTTTTCCTACTGTCTTTCTAACTGTAAAGCTTCTGAGTTTTTCTTTGAGCATGGTGTGTTGTTTTTTTAGTGGGTTTTTTTTTTTTTTTTAAAGTCTTAGAAGCACCTTGGGTGAATTTGGGTAGAAGACTTAGTGGAGTTGTTATTTTAAGTATTTTGTAATGTTTTAAATGCAAATTATATTGGGTAACAGCTTTTATTACAGCTGATACTGTTGAACATGGCTGTGTTATGGACGGAAGGGTCATGGAACAACAAGACAAGACCTACAAAGATCCAAGGTGGCAAAAAGGGCACTTTATCAAGGCTAGAAAAGACAGTTCTGGAAGCCATAATGCAAGATGAGGCAGGAGTTGACTTACTAAGGTCTAAGTATAAGCATATTCCTATTAAGTATCTTTTATAATTAGTCAAGAAAAAGTGTTTGAATACCTAAGCTCTTATTCTATGAGCTGGTTAAAAAAGCTGAGCTTTGGGTTAGCGCCATTTGTTTTAGTGGAAGTCACAGTATCCACGTTGTGTGTCCAGTTGTTTCATTAGACCTTTCAGGAATAAATATTTGATTATAACTTCAAGAGCTGTTTAAATTACATACCATAATCTAAATTTTCTAAGTCAGTGAAATCCAGAGTGGCCGGGAAGATTATGAATTAAGAAATAAGCTTGGCTACTTGAATCCAAATTATGAATAGCGGGAAGTCTGGAGCAAGCTGGAGTTCAGCTTTGTGTGTAACGTTTTGACTCTCACTGAAGGCTCAGTTAGTGAAAAGAGCAGCTCTGAACTCTAAAGAGAGGTAGCAGAACTTCATAGAATAAATATCTGAACCCTGAACATATAACCAACAGTAATGTTTCTAATACTTTCCGGCGTGTGTTAAAATGCAGTCGGAACTCGAGATGCTCAGTGAAAGTTGAATGAGGCGAGGAATCTGACAATTCCAAGTTCAATGAACTATCAAGAGGGGAGATCCTAAGATTCTCAAACAGTGTTTCAGTGAAGTGTAGAAGACTGATCTGTGTGTGTATTTATTTGCTTGTGTTTCCACATCTAACTCCACCAGTTCAGCTGTGGCTTTTTTTTCTGGGGGAGTTCAGTGCCGCATGCAGGGAACTGCTGATGTGAGGCACGCTTATGTGAATTACCTTTTGCAGCCCCTTTTAGTTATTTAGTAGAAACTTCCGAATGCTTTGCAAAACTTACCACCCCACACACACCCCTCCATGTTAATGGCCCCACCGACAGAAAAACACAAGTGTTTTGGGGAGAATGAACTGATGATACACTGGGGGATACAAGGTTGGGAGAGGGTTTGTTTGGGGAAAGCTGTAAGAGTGGAACAGAAAGGAGACAGAATTAAGTCTTATTTTGCTAAGTAGCTAAGTGAAAGGTAGTGTGCAGAATAATAATAAAAATAAATAAATAACAAGCAGACAAGTACACTCCCTGCTTTAAAATAATAAAGAACACTTTTAACCTTTTTAGCATAGATGTATATGCCTACTTTTAAGCTTAGTTAGCCTCTAAAAGGCGTAACTTTTCTAACTTGCTTATTGCAGATGTGTGACAAATGGCTAAAAATCAAATCAGGTAGCACTTTAAAAAGCAGCGTCTTTCCCCTCCCACTGACATGTGCCTGTTATTTTGGGGGGTCTGGAAACAATACAGAACATGATCCAGCAAATTTACACTTGTTGGAAGGAATCGTGCAGAGACGAGACCTTTTGTAGTGTTAGTTTAAGAGGTGCAATTATGTAAAAGTTCAGTAGAGGGCAGAACGAAACTTCTGGATGAAGGATCCCAGTGTAGCTGTGCAGCACTGCAAAGCAGGAAAACGGAGTTAAGACGGAAAAGCACCAGTTATTAAAACAGTCGAAAGAGCAGAAAGGACTACAAATGACTGTGATACTTTCTTTCAGAAGAATTAGAGAGAGACCATTCACACTTCTATATACTGTTTAGCTGCATGCAAGCTTAAGGTCTAATACCATCCAACATAGAGGAAAATAGGGACAGCACTGTCATGTTGTCTGGATGCAGATTAGCTGTTAAGCCTCCTGCGTAGCATTCCATATCTATAACTCAACACACAGCATTGTATTAGGTTCTCCTGCTTTATATCCCTCCTGAATCCAATGTTCAGATTTTATAAAGGTCTAGAAGAAGTTTTATTCTTCCTAAAGCTACTTTCTGTTGTGCTTTATAATATATAAGTCTCAGAAGACTTTACTAGTGAACACTGCTGTGTGTGTAAGGACCCTGTGAGGTTTTATTCTACTTCCTTGACTTCACTGTTTGTTTTAGCAAGAACAAGAGTAGTTTAGATAAAACAACAGTAAAAAAAAAAAAAACACTGTTGGCTTGTTTACACTTACATCAGTATTGAACTGTAGTAATATATTCAATTTAAAAATTATAGAATAGCTTTTGCTAAGCAAAGGTATTTTAGAGATTAGACATGATGGAGGTGGGACGGAGCTAATGTTTTAGGGTAATTTGTGTACAAGAGTTTACTCTTTCATTTGTTTTAACATGACAGGTTTTTACAAGATTTTAATAAATTTCCCCATGACTGAATTTGCCTTACTCCCTTCAATCTAAAATGTGGTGTTATATCTTATTAGACAGCTCTGAATGATAGACAGGATTAGACAGCTTGTGATGCCAAAACTTCAAGTTATAACCAAAGTATTTTAGTTTAGCATGAATAACTGATCATATCAGGGACACTGCAAAACCAGTGAAGGTTGAAATACAAATTCTAAATACTTATTCCAGTACTAATACAAAGAATGAAAAGTCCCTATACACTGCCATTTTCCTGTCCATGCATAGTGAATGCATGCTATGCTGAACCATAGCAGTTACTAACAGGTTGATAATTAAATTTTTACATTGAGTTTAGGAAAAACAGTGATGGTTTGCATGTATTGCACTGTTGATTACAATGATTCTGAAATGTGTTCCCAGCTTTTTAGGCAACCCATCCATATATGTTTTCTGTTCAGTTGTGGTTTTCTTATTTTGGTTTATTAGCTAGGCAAAATTTTTTTTTTAATATACTGTCAATTTCTTGAAAGGAACAATTTAAATCTGAAAACAATTTTTAATTATATTTAGTAAGAATTTAGGCAATACAGAGAGCAGGGGGTTTTAAACTGAGCTGTTTGGATGAGATCTCTGTACATTTACACTTGATGCAATCTGAAAGGTGAGCTAGAAAGGATTTTTTAAAACTTGGTATGTGTCCTTTCAAAATTCGTCTTTATATACAGCACACAACCATGAAAGTTTGTTTGATTTTACATTAAAAATTACAAGAGTGTAAATTAATTCTTTGGTTTCATAGAAAGATGTCTTGGGAGTGGGAAAAAGCTCATGGATTTTCATGGGGAGCTCTCCTGTGGTGTAATTAATGTTCTTTTTTTAAACAGTAACGGCACAAGTAAAAAATGCTTTCAATTCATCCATATTTACATACTGTGTCCAGAGCATTTGTGGTAGAAATGAGAAAATAAACAAGTGTAATCTACATATACTATACCCTCAATTCCCTCAGATGCTTTCTGACCTCTTTTAGAAAATAACTTGCACTGAAGTTTTTGCCATCTTATATCCACCTCCATTCTCATATTTTAATTTCTCTGGTAGCTTAAAAAGTGTTAATCATAATAGGGTAACTGCTTTCCTACACATTATCCTGATGAAAGTTTCATCTGACAGCATCATCTGGCATGATTTCTCTTTCCTTTACCTGTATCAGTCTGGCTTGTTAGTTCTGTTTTTTCCAATTACATGTTGGTTGGGCTTTTTGGTTGTTTGGGGTTTTGGGTTTGGGCGGGTGTTGTGGGGTTTTTTTTGCCTAAAATGTTAGTACGCATCCAAACCCATGCATATGCGGTAGTCACGCAGACCGAATCTCATATGAAAAGATCCTGAACTTTTGTTGCCCTTGGGAACAAAATAATCACTGGAAGTCGAAGATGCGGCAGAACAAATGCAAGAGACTCCTGCAGTACATCAGTTTCATGCCAAAAGCTGACCTAAATTATAACCGAAGTAGCGAAGCAAAGTCTCTGGCGCTCTGAGAAGTCTCTGGTGCTCTGGTGCTCTGAGAAGCTGGTCTATACTTTTACTCAGGAGGCCACTAGAGCACTCCCTGCATAATTATAACAGAAGTAGCGACGTTTCCTAAACAAACCCTCTGGTGCTCTGAGAAGCTGGTCTATACTTTTACTCAGGAGGCCACTAGAGCACTCCCTGCATGTCAGA
Organism: Eurypyga helias; assembly: GCF_000690775.1. NCBI lineage: Eukaryota > Metazoa > Chordata > Aves > Eurypygiformes > Eurypygidae > Eurypyga > Eurypyga helias. Next base: position 8,472 of record NW_010266234.1, read on the forward strand.
GGGCTTGTTAATAGCTGGCCATGAGGCAGACGTGCCTTCAGGAACTAAATGGATGTCCAAGAATCCCAACCAGGAGTATGTCCCAAACAGCCAAGATCTCTTCAGCTCAGTTTACAGCCAGCTGGAGATACTACTAAATAGTTAGCCAGAATATGACAGCACTGACGAGGAGACCTTATCCCAGAAGTGTTTGTGTGTCATTTTGCAGTTTGCCCTGCTAGCATCCAGTCACTGACCACGTGAGATTCTTACACCAGAGAACAGCTATATTTGTCCTTAGACATCTCTGTGCTATTGATTTTTTTTTTTTTTTTCTTTTCCCTTGTGGCATTTTAAAGGGAAAGCTAATGTAGAAGTCTAAGGTCCTCTAAACCACCTTCTGCTACCACCACCCCACAAGTTCTTATGCCGCAGATGAGCTGCTTTTCCACCTTGGTATTTGAAGGTTCTAGCTTCTGACCTTTTCTGTGCCTTTGCCTCATCGTGCAAAGGCATGAAAAAATGAAATGCACTAAAATGAAGAAGCAACTTTTGAAACTGTATTAGGCGTCATTGTGGATAATATTCAGGTTACTGTCCTGCCTTCCTTAGAATCTGAGGGGTTTTAACAACCCAAAGTTACAAGGTCAGTTGTGTAACTTTCATAACTGACACACTTTCTCCTGCTGCCTGTTGAGTGCACAGGGAACTAGCAACTTCTTTCACTAATCGCATCTTAAAGGACAGATGTTCTCTGTATTAATCTCATGTTTTAGAAGGATGGAACAACTACAGTTTCATATTTCTCTGCATTTCTAACCTCATTTATTGTGCACTTTGAGTTGTCTGTCCTGTTTAAGATTTGTTTGCAGTGTTGAGCCAAGTAATTAAAACCCTACAATTGAGCAGCTGCACTCATCACCCCTTTAACAATACAAATTTCTTTAAAATCAGTTCCAAAGCAAATGCTGTATTAATCTGTTATTTTATTCATTTGCCTTTCCTACAGCCTGCTGCAGCCATTATAAACATGATACTTCCCTCCTTTAGTCTTGTAGTGCTGCTGGACAGTAGTGACATCTTCAGCTTAGTGACACTTCAAGTCTCTCCTTTGCTCAGTTAGAGAAGTAAAATAAAGCACTTACCTTTAAAACATAGTAGGATTGTCAGGAAAATTCCAACCTTGTTTTGAAAAACCTGTTTCATTTTACTCTCAAACAAAAGCACTATCATGCCTAAGCCTTGTCTTATATATGGAGTATCTAGTAAAAAGCTTTTTTAAAACGGTGAAGCAAAAGGTAAGCTGTTTGACAGAATATTAGCTAGAAGCATACTGTTTGTCTGTGCCTACAAGATTCAGGATTCTCTCAGGATCTACCCTAGATCGTTAGAGAACCTTCCCTTTGACCAACCAGGTTTTGCATCATGGAGGAAAAACCCTTTAGTTAATGAGTTCCAAGTCTATCTGAGGATACGGGAACAAAAAAATAGCATGTTGAGTCTTGTCAGTGGCCCTGATAGTTCCCCTGCTTTAAAGCCATCAGTGACATTCTATTAAGTCTTATATAGTGCGCTTAACTCTGTGAGCAGGGGCCTTGAAACTCCGTTCAGCTACTGAGTAACGACTATTGAAGACATAGTAGCGACCCATTGCTTCCTCACATTAAGGAGGAATCACCTCACCCCCAAAAGCTGTTTCATACCCTGATGTTCTGCAGCTGCCGCAGTGTATCAAGGCCTGGCACCGTGCTACTTTTGTGCCATCAGTAGGTGCTGGACAGCAAAACCTAGAAGCAGTGTTCTGAGAAAAGCCGCTATAGCTATGCTGTATATAATGGGAAAATTCAGTTCTGCTTGCTTGCTTCTGTACAGAAGAATGATCTCCCTCCAAGGCTGCTGGAATGCAGATCCTGTTAATAACATTAATGGATCAAAATCGGAGTGCTGAGCATGGTTTCCCCCATGCTGCATGGTGACAATTTTCAAAACTTGTTTGCAGCAGGTATTTTTCAGTAGGATACCATCCACTGAAACTAGATGAATAACGGAAGTCTGACTCAAGAGCTCCCAAATTCTGGTAGACAGATAGGTGTCCTTTGAGTCTGGTGGCTGGATATTGTGAAAATCGCCTTAGGGCAGATACTCAGTGTTGTGTACTGCGAGGGGAAAACAGTCCTCTACGGAGAGTGTTATCCCTCAAAAGGACCATAAGTGGCACTAGCAAGTGGTGTAGTTGTTGTCTTCCAGTTTGTTGTTACAATTTCTATAAATCTGTAAGGTATTTGGGATATGACAGTGCCATCTTAACACTTGTTTTGGTGAGTGTTTTCACTAATTTTTGTTTGGAGGAGCTATTGCTTTTGGAGCTAAGTAGTCGGCGAGAATCTTTGCTTCTCATAAAACCAGAGATACCACAAGCAGTTGCTACTCCCAGTGAATTCTTACAGAAGGCCGACTGGTTGAGAGGCAGTACCTGTAGCTGATCTACTGCTCTAAAAGCAGCAGCACTTCTTGGCTCCCACCGAGTTTGGAAGTCGACGGGACTGGGTAACTTGCTTGCTTACATAGAGACAAGAGTTCCTTTTTCCCCTGTTGATGGAATACCGCCCCTGTTCGTATGAGTTCAACAAAAGGGGGTGTCTGTGGTTCATATCTAAGGTAGAAGTTACCAGGGAGTTTGAAACCATTCCTCCAATCTTTTCTCTGCATCAAACATTGTAATTCTAGGAATTGCAATTAATTTGAGTGCAATAAAAACATTAAGATATCTAGAAAACATAGAGTCAAGAATGTTCCAACAGATGCATTTGAGTTATTTGACTTCCTCTTGGAAGGAAGCGGTAGCTCACAGTTGAGGAACTTTGGAGTTACACAGAAAAATTAGCATGTTGGTATCCAAAGGGAAATTTATACCAGTAACTTCAGTAAACAAGGTTTCAGGCTGACTAGAAATCTTGATAATACTAGTTTGCTCCTGTTGCTATTTCTCTAAATGTGCCTTTTCTTCTACTTCAGCAGAGTTATCACTATGTTCAAGACCTACATTTGAAAGGTGGGGAAGTAGTGGAAGAGTTGCAACCTTTTGAAGATACAGACATCATATGCTTCTTGTTGCATGTCTGGAAAGTAAAAAAGGGTATGTATGGCTTAATTTTCTAAAAAACTCTGCTTATGTTATGAATTATTGATCATTTTCAGCAGCCTAATCAAATTCACTATCAAAACACCTGACTGAAATATACCTAAGGCTATAGGGGAAATATACCTAAGGCTGAAGGGGAAGCAGACATTAAGACAACAGTGGAATTTCAATTAAACTTGAATGATTTCCCATTTGGATCAAGAATCGTTGTCATAATTAAAAATGTAAAAGCATTAGAATGTTTCAAAAGTGGTAGTATAACTGACTTATTTGGCATTTGTTACATAAAATCAATTAGTGGCACTTTTTTGGAGGGAAGGAAGGTTAGTTCTGTAACTTGCAGTCACTGTGTAAAGGAAAGGAGAGAAGTTACTGTTTCATTCACTAGTTGAAAGCATGCATTTCTCAGGGGGGGAAAATGCCTTCTTGATGTCTATACTTGCCAAACAAAATCCCTCTCTTTTGTGGGGAATCTCTCGGTGGCTCTTTTGAACTTCTAGGATTAACTGTTAAGTATTCAAAATCATAAGTTAACTGGGTTATCCCATTTTAAAATATTCTTTGCATTGTAGCATTTAGGAAATTGCAGGTCAGTTTTGCCCCTGACATGACAAGAATGCTCAACAGTACTGTCCCCTTTCCTAACAGATGTATATTGGCAGGCTGTTGTGGTAGACTCGTTACTATTAAGATTATAGATTGATTATTAATTATTGGGGGTTTTTTTACTGTATGGACTTTTAGTTCAAAATAGTATAGAACATGAAAAATTATACCAAAATTAAGAACCTACTGACAGCAAACAATAATTTTAATTGCACTTCAGTGAGTTCATGGTACATTTATGTCGACCGGAAGTATCAAACTATCCGTTGCTGCTGGAAGTGAAGATTCAAGGGCAGCTTTTCCGTAACAGTGACAGATTATGCAGATAAAAGCAGTAGTTAGCACTAAATATCTAAAAGTGTTTTTAGAGTGTAGAACGAGCATTTTGGCGGTGAGGAGCTTAGTGTGTTAACCAATGGGGCCATTTTAGTTCAGGATGCTAAAGAAGTGAGTTCTAAAATGATTTGCTTAATTCCAGAAGGAAACAAAGGTCTGCAAAGTGAGATAAGGAAAATATTTTAAAGTAGAAGAATAGCAAGCAATTTAAAACTGGAGAATTTCAATTGGCATTGGGGCAATCAGAAATCAGATTATTGAAGTGTAATTTGGTTACTCTCTTCTTGTCTCCTCTGTATAGAACCCTCAGCCACACTTCAGCAAAATGCAGTGGAGTCTACTACATGCAGCATCTCAGCTGGCACATGGGACGTGTTTGGTTTTTCCTCGCACTAGTACCTTTCAGTGCTTAAAAGGACAATCCGTGTTGTCTAAGGTTGGATGCAAAGTGATTCTGACACTGGACCCTCCTAAACGACGTCTTCATGCAGGTGCAGCACACTTTGCCTCAAAGAAAAGTGCTTTTTCACCACAGCCAGCAGACACTCCCCACAAAGTACCGGAAGAGAGAAATCCCTTGACTTCGGCCACTGACACACCCAGGCAAAGCCCTGTAGAGTCAGATTCTTCAGATGCGGATCCATTACAAGACAAATCAATTAGTCTCGTTCAGAGATTCAAAAAAACTTTTAAGCAGTATGGAAAAGTCATGATTCCAGTGCATCTTCTGACTTCCACCGTGTGGTTTGGATCCTTTTACTATGCAGCCATGAAGTAAGTTGATACTACGTTGCAGTGCCCAATGCTGCTGTTGAATTGAAACTGACTTTCACAGGTGAAAGGACATATAAATTGTTCTTACTATATGTTAAAAATTGCCTCTATATGTAATAGGGAAATGGGGCTACATTTTAAACTGAAGATTAGTATCGAAAATATGTAAGATTCATGAATGTCACGAATGTACTGTTGTTAGGCAGTTACTGCTCTATACCAGATATGTTGCTAACATTTTAAGGAATGCTCATCTCCACAAAAATATGCATGGGTGTAAGCAGCACTGAAATTATTAGCAATCTCTCACAAATAGATAAGGATTTGGAATCCTGGTTATGTTGCTAGGTGAGACCTTTATAGACCTGTTTGTTTGGGGTTTTTTTTGCTGTTGGACTTGGGGGGTATTTCACCACTTCCTCCCTCCTTCATCCCCAGTTCTTCCTCATGATTAGACTTCTGTGTCGTTCATCTCACTCTGAGCTCCTCACAAGCCATGTGTATCTTTTCCTTTTCTATTTCTGTTGCCTGTCTTTTTTTCCCTCCACTGGAAAAATTGCTGCTGTAGGCCAGATGTTTGAATTGGAAATTAAATATTTGTGTGGCTAAAAAAAAGGTAAATCATGTTTTCTAATTTTAGTTTCTTTCAGCTATTGCATGCGCCAGATACTGTTCTGGAAAATGGCATTTATTAGGAAAAAACCTACTGTATCATCTGTGAGCTGCTAGTTCAGGTGAAAGGTTTTATCTGTCTGCAAATGGTTTGCAAAATATGAGTAAATGTTTATGTCTGGATCACTAGTGTTGTTTATTTAATAATAGAAAGCATGAAACAACGACAGTTTGTGGTGGCAAGGATGGAGGTTTGACATCAGAATGCCTTACCACACAAGTGTTTGTTTTAGTTACTCTAACCAGCTGGCATAATTGCCCTTTCTAGGAGCTGTAGATCCAAATGTCATTCTAAATTTAGCTCATATCAGAGGAATAACGGTCTTAAGCTATAAAAATATTTTGCTTTGGATGAATTCAAGTTGATGCTTGCAATCCAGGCATTTCAGATTGAGTGGAGATTACTTTTCTTGAAACACTTAAGTTAGCTGCTGAAAATAGGTTTTTGATGGATGAAAACAACTGAAATACGTAGCTGGAAACTAATTGTAACAAAGCTTCAGTTTGTCACGCAGCAGGAGCAGCACCCTCTTGAAGTAGAAGAATAAGTTGCAGAATGACTCGTGCTCGTGATCTTAGACTAAACAGTGATGGTTTATTAAATACTGCAGTTAGTGCTGTCTTTCAGATCTTGCTAGGTCTCCATTTTCTGCTCTGGGCACAGGCCTTCAGAGTGTAGGTTCTAGTAACTGTTAATGTACTACTGCCAGTTATTGTTCCTCATGCTGAAGTGATCACACGTGTAGAAGAATGCTGAAAAGATTAGGTAGAAATGGATGATGATACATCCCTAAATATCGGAAGGTCAGGTCTTCTAAAACTGCTGTCTTGTTTTAATTTGGTGCTGATGTTGGCTTCCCTGGTTTTCAAGTAGAAAGAAATTGTGATGGGAACTCCCACCACCACCGTGTTGACAAGGTAGAACAGCTGGGCACAGAACCCCTGAAGTCTTGTCCACGTAACACGTTGCTCCCTTTTATTTTGCCACATTCCTGTTGTTTGATATATTTAAAAATGAATGGGGGGGACACTGAAGTCTGGATTCTGTGCTTCTGGGTGTGCTGCAGATGAGTCTGAAATTTTAAAAAGAAAAAAGAAGTGTAATTTTAGGTTAAACAGCACACGAAGTTGAACCTGCCCAACTAGAGCCTGAGTAGTTATCTTACCACCATTGTATCTACTTACTTCCAAACATTAAAACCTGGGACACAGGTAAGTTAGCAGCTGCTCAGCCCAACAGAGATAACGGGTCACCTCATGCTGGAATGCTGAAAAGAACATTAATTTGCTATATGTATAGAAATATAAAGCCTGTAATTATACTGAGTTGCTTAAATGAAAAAATATTTTTCTATCAAATTACAAAGTTTGTAAAGAATGGAAGTGGTACTGTAAATCGCTGTTCAGGTTTCAAATTCCAATTCAGGTTGCCAATTTTTTTCTCTTTTATAGGGGAGTGAATGTTGTCCCATTCCTAGAGTTGATTGGCTTACCAGAGAGCATCGTAAACATCCTGAAAAATTCCCAGAGTGGAAATGCACTAACTGCGTACGCGCTGTATAAAGTAAGTAGGATTAGAGCTTGCAAATAAGCTCTAAGTGTTGACTGGTGAACTGAACAGGGTTTATTTGTTCACAGCAGAAAGAATTAATGCTGTTTTCTCTCTCTGATAGTTACGCATACTTGAGCATTCATTTTTTGTGGTAAATAGTCACATGCAAGCTGACGAGGGCTCCATGTTCCTTTAAGGAGTCTATCTGTATTTCTAAAATAACTTCTTTGTTTGCTGCAGAACTGTTGTCTGCCCTGAGAGATTTAATTACAATTAACTTATTCCTCTGGATCCCTGACATAATTAACAGAGATAAAGAGGTAAAGTCCAAACAGCTCACGATTTCCAGATAAAAGTACAGTTATTTTTATCCTAGAGGATTCGCTAGTTTGCCTCCCTACCTTAGCTCTCCATTATTTTCAAGTACTTCCACTGCCATTTGTATCAATTACTTACGTTCAGTTTGGGGTCTTTTTTTCTTCCTTCACGTGTGCCCAGTCTGTGTTTGGGAAATGTGAAATGTGTCAGACCATGCGAAGCCAAAGTACTCTATTTGCTTCAAATGCCACTCATCTGTTTCGTTTCCAAATGTGATGTGCTTAAAGGGGTGGTTTTCCCAAACAAAATGTGAAAGCACTATGCATGCCAACTATTCCTGTGCTTAGAAGAGACCAATAAATGTTGTTAAAGATTTTATTAGAGCTGAGAGATCTGGCAGTGTTGGAAGAAATCAAGATGTGGAAGCACTAAGTAGGTTACAAAGGGAAGATTGCACAGGCTTTATCTCTGAAGTTCTGAAAGAATAAGTTAGTCTGTAGAACAAAAAACCTGGTTTGTTGTGTCTTGGATTAGCTGACCACCTATGGTCTCTTCTTTGCTCTAGGTTTTTTATGTACAGGTCCTAGTTTTGGACTGAAAGATGCCTATACCCTTGTGAATCTTTGAATTTAAACTGTATCTTGTCAGTATTTCATCTTTGCTTATATGGCTCAGTGTTCAAACTGTTCCGAATTGCATCCTGAGGTGCCTAATGCTTGTCCCACAAGCCCCACAGGGAGTGTGGGGTGGGGTTTTCTTTAATGGAAGACTAAATGCCTATGCTGGTTTTGTCAAAAGGATACTTTAAGTAAAAGGTATGCATTTCTGGGGGGCATACTGTAAATTGGCTTATTTTCTTATAAATAGAAGATCCTTTTAGTAGCTGACACTGGCCAAAATAAATTCTCAGTATTAAAAATACCCTTTGCTAGAGAATATCGTCCTGTTTTATTGATATGCTGTGTTGGTTTCTTTAAGATTGCAACTCCTGCCAGATACACTGTGACTTTGGGAGGGACGTCCATCACCGTTAAATATCTACGGAAGAGTGGCTACATGTCCACCCCACCACCTGTAAAGGAATACCTGCAAGACAGGATGGAGGAAACAAAGGATAAAATCACTGAGAAGATGGAAGAAACAAAAGATAAAATCACTGAGAAGATGGAGGAAACAAAGGATAAAATTACAGAGAAGATCCAAGAAACCAAAGATAAAGTTTCATTTAAAAAAATAAAGGACTAGGAGAGATACTTAATTTCGGGATGTATCCAACTTAGCACTTTAACCATTTGTGAGGCAGGATATATGAAGTGCACTTCTGAGCTTTCTTTTTATTCCCTTCCCCCCCTCCTTTTTTTTTTCCCCTTCCTTTTCTCCCTCTGCCCCTTGTCTGGATGCTACAATTGATCTGTGGATTTAAAAATTCCGTATGTTCACCAACGTTGAAGTTCCTTGGGGGAGAAGTTGTGACAAAATTTCAATTTGCAGAAAGAAAAGCAAATCTCAGATTAGAAGTTTGTGTCCCCAGTGGTAACAGTGTTAGCAGTTACTGTTCCCTCTTTTTTTTTTTTTTTTTTAACCCTCCCCCAAACCCCCAAAATGAAGATGGTTTCTTCCAAAAGCTACTACTTTATTCTTCTTCCATCGTAGTGCACAGCTGTTATTCTATTAGACTGAATAGACTGAATCTTCCATTAAATGAGAATGAAGAATTCTCTACTGGGAAAGGCAACATATTTTGTTTTTCAGAGTATGTGGACCCAGGCCTCTCTAACCGTGATCATCTCCCAGCCTGGAGACAGACCGTTATCCCTGATACTGCAGGTGAAGGAATCGGTGGATTAGCTGCTCAGCCTGAATTAATTGCAATGGCTGAGTTGACTTCAGCTGAGCTGTGATAGTTTACAAGCTGTGACTGAATCGTTCTTGGACAGTCTATCTTTTCTGAAAGCTGTAGGAAGCTGTTCGTTGCAGTATCCATGCTGTCATGTATGCTTTGCTTCCTAAAGTTGATTTACAGTAGAAAGATATTAAATGAAATTAACCGATAATTGTATATTAAAAACTAGGATTTTTTAATGGTGTTAAAGTTTACAACACTATTTCATTTGTAGAACAAAAAAAAAAAAACCAAACCTGAACAAGAAGTTTACTTGAGAAATGGGTCTACTAAGAGGTTTTTTAAATACAGGCAAAGTTAGAGTTAAACCCCAAAGTTCCTCCTCCTGTGCAGGAATCCCTCAGACTTCAGTAGAACAATTTAGCTAAAATAAACATGGTTTCAGAGACAGTGGTCACAGTCTACCAAACTTTTTTCCCCCTAGATTTTCTTAGGCCAAGGAAATACTTATCCATCGCTGAAGGCTGAAATGCTGTCTCAGATGTTGTAAGGGACTGAAGTTGAAAGTGTTCTGTTTGACTGGGTGGACAAACTTCTCTCATGGTTTTATTCAAATACAGGCTGAATGGAAGTGTTCTACCTAGTTGTGTCACAGACCTCACTTTGTAGCAGCTCTCTGCACGTGCATCTTGTTTAACAAAGGTGTGGTCTTTGCAGGGGGATATGGGGAAGCAAGAGAGTTGGGTCCTGAGCATTGTAATTGACTGGAGTAAAAGAGTATAGCTGATACTTCATCAGCTCTGCCCCACTCCTGTTTTCAGTCAAGTCACTGAGGGCCACTCTATGTTTAAGCAAGTTGAAATTCATTAACCTAATTGTGCAGGATTGATTACGTACTTCTCTGCCTCTGTCCACACATCAAATAGTAATTGCAGTCTAATGCCTACCTCACAGGGATGTTGTGAGGAATAATCATTGTATATTTAGTGCCCTGAAGATGTAAAGTGCCATGTTTCTGATAAATATTATTGAAAAATAATTGTGAATTCTTATGTTGGGGAGATGAGCATTACTGTCGGATTGGAGCTGACACTTCTTCCTTTCCCTGCTGTCCTCCTGTTTGCAGGCAGTGGTGCCTGTGTCCTGCCGCACCCTGCAAAGCCCAGCGTCTGCCCCAGCCACACTCCTTGGTCATCCCCTCTGTGGGGCCAGATGCAGAAACCTCTTGGTGCAGCTCACAGGGTTTGTCTCTTCTTTGCGTGGGGCAGAGGTTGCACAGGGGCACCCTGGTGTCCTAGAAGGGATTCGTAGTCCCCAGACATGTTAGAACTTTGTTACGCAGACGTGCTTTTTTGGTGCCATTGCCTCCCATCCTCTTGCCAATCCCCATTTCCAACTGGCCTGTGACTGCTCCAGTGCCTACCTGATCCGTCACCACCACTGCAGAGTACAAAAGATCTCCTGCCTTACCTATGCACAGCAAGCTGTCCTGTGTGAGCGTTTCTGCAGCTGGGGGAGGCCATGGGCACGTGTCTCATCAATGGATTGTTTGGTCCGTTCTGCAGCAGGAGCAGCCTCGAGGAGTTTCTGGGGCAGCCGCATCCTCAACCCAGGATGTCAGTTAACAAAGCACAGAGTTACGTGGGCTGACTTAGATGAAGTAGGAGAGGAAATTGTCAAGACCTTGAAAATGTGACCCGGAGAGTTTTTGTGACAATTAGTTAAATGCTTGGTTGTTCTGCTGACCTTGCCTCGAGTGAGCCTCATCTGGAATCACTGCACTGTTGCATTAGTGTGGGGACCAGCTGGGGAGTTCCTGGGCCAACCAGGGAACGAGTGACATTAGTCCACAGGGTGCCCAGCACCTGTCCAGCTACACTGCAGTTTCAACTAGTGGATAAAGTTGACTTTCATCCTTTTACCTCACTTGTGACTCTATTTCCATTGCTCTTGTCACGACACTGGGGTGCAGCCATCATTACTGACAGTAAGACATTGTGTGGGTCTGTGTGGCTGAAAGGCAGCATCCACACACGCCCCCTTGGTGAGGCAGTGCAGCGGGACTGTGCTCGCATGCTCTGGGATGCCTGGAGACGACACAAGGTCTCTTACTGGTGCCCAGGCCAGCACAGCCAGCACACCCCCACGTGGCAGCAGTGGCCGTCAAGTTGGAGCAGCGTCAGTGGGTGCCTTTGGCAGCACAGAAGGGACAGAGGAGCAGGTGCCGTGGCCAGAGCTGCAGTATCTTCCCCAGAAGAGGCTTGGAGCCAAAGTAACACCCTGATACCTGACTGCAGCCAAAGCAGCAGCCCAAGGTGGGGCTGGACCTGAAATTGGGAGAATACTGAAGTGGAAGTCCAAGCACGGCTGGAGCTAAAAGCAGGTCCCACAATTGGGCTAGAGCCAAAGTCACAGCCCAAAGTCAGTCCAGAGCCAAAATCACCGCCCAAGATGGGGCTAGAGACACAAATCGCAGCCCAGTATTAGGTCAGAGCTAAGCTGTGACCCGAGATAGCTCTGAGGCCCGAGTGGCAGTGTGAGAAGGGGCTGGAGTCAAAGTTACAGCCTGAGCAGGGGCCAGAGGCAAAGTCCAACAGACCAATACGGAGCTGGAGCCAAACCTGCAGCTCAAAATGGGGCCAGAACCAAAGTTGCAGCCCAAGGTGGTCTGGAGCTGAAGTCATGACCTGAATAGGTGTGGGACCTTCAAACCAGAGCAGGGAACAGAGCCAGAGTCATGATCCAATACTGGGCCAGAGCCAGAGTCATGGCCTGATACTGGACAGGAGATGAAGATGAGGCCCAAATGCATCCACCGCTGAGCTCACAGCTCAAGGTGGGGCTGGAGCAGAAGTCACAGCCCAAACAGGGAACAGGCTGAAATCACTACCCGAGAAGGATCTGGAGTCAAAGTCACAGCCCAGTAGGAGGCCAGAGCCAAAGCTGTGACACCGGATGGGTGCTGAGCTAAAGGTACATCCCAAGCAGAGGCCAGTGCTGAAATCACTGCCCAAGACTGGACCAGAGCCAAAGTCACAGCCTGCTATGAGGCAACAGCTGCAGCCTGATGTAGTGCTGGAGTCATGGACTGAGCAAGGGCCAGAGTCAAAGTTACAGCCCAGTACCGGACCACAGACAAAGATGTGGATGAAGATGGGGCCAGAGCTGCACCAGCTTCCCAAGCAAGGCCAGTACCAAAGTTGTGCTCTGATTTCTGGCCACCTGAGCAACAGCTGCCTGAGCATGGACCACAGCTGAATCTGGACTAGAGGCATGCAGCAGCCCAAGCTATGGCAGAAGCTGAAGTCACAGACCCACACAGGGGTTGACCTGACGTCATGCCCTGAGCATGGGCCAGAAGGAAATTTGTAATCCAAGAAGGGCCCAGAGACAAAGTTGCGAGCTGTGATTAGAGCAGAGCTAAAGTGGCAGCCCAATCCAGGGCCAGAGCAGAGACCATGGCCCAAGACTGAGCTGGAGCCAAAGTCACAGCCTGAGATGGGTCTGCAGCCAAAGCGGTGGCACAGATAGTGGATGAACTGAAATCAGAGCTGAAACAGGGGCCACAGCCAGAGCTGCAGTCTGAGATGGGGCTGGAGCAGATGTCATGGTCAGAACAGGGATCAGAGTCAAAATTTAGTCCCAAGATGGGGCCAGAGCCTAAGTCACTGCTCAAGAGGAGGCAGGAACTGAAGTCACAGCTTGATACCAGGCTGGGGACAAAGTCATTTCCTGAAATGGAGCCAGAATCAAAGGTGTGGCTGAAGATGGGGCCCAGAGCTGAAATCGCTTCCAAAAAGGACTCTGGAGCCATTGTAGTGTCCCAAAATGACTCCAGATCTTCACTCACAGCCTGGAGGTCAGAGCTGACAGAGGTCAGATATGAAGTCACAGCCCAAGATGGACCCAGAGCCAAAATCACAGCCCATTCAGGAGTCAGAGCTGGAGCCATGGCCTAATAGCAGCCTGGAGCTGAAGTTGTGGCCCAGTACAAGGCCAGCACTGAAGCCACAGCATGATACGCAGCCAGAGCCAAAGTTGTGACCACCACTGGGCCAGAGCCTGAGTTAGGGCTGGAGCAAAAGCTGCAGACCAAGATGGGGCCAAGATGACCTTGCAGCCCAGATTTGGGCTGCAGATGAAGTTATGGCCTGAGCAGGGGCCAGAGTTAAAATCGTGGCCCAGTATGGGGTAAGAACCACACAGTCATAGCCTGACACAGGGCTGGAGCCAAAGCCGTGGCTTGGCATCAGACTGGATCCGAAGGCTCAGCCCAAGATGAGGCCAGAGCTGAAATGTCCCGAGCGATGGCAGGAGATGAGGCAATGGCCAAAAATGGGGCCAGTCAAAATAACAGCATGAACAGAGACCAAAGGTAGTCACAGTTGAAGTTAGTGACAGAGCTGAAGGTGCAGCCCATATAGGGACCAGAGCCCCACTCGTATCCCAAACAGGGCTGGAGCCAAAGCTGTGACCCAATAACAGGCCAGAGACAAAACAGTGGTCCAAGATGGGGCTGCAGCCAAAGTCAAAACACATTTTCTGACTGTGTCCCCTCCAGGGAGTCAGCTTAGAGCACTGCTCTGCATTTGTCCTTGTTCATCACTTACCATCAGCAACAATAATAATTAGGGAATCATAATTATCCTCTGGCAATTATCTGGCTATTTTGATGAAGATGATCTTTTTAAGTAGAAAGAATATGTCTTGATTTCATAAGCCCGCAGGGTAATATGTAGCGTTAAGTTTGGGTTGGAGTTTGATGAATTAATTGGACAGTCACAGAGGAGGGAGCAGGGGAGGATACACAGGCCTGCTCAGGAATGGAAAAAGAAAAGAAAAAGGTAATACAACAGAGAAAGTTTCATAAAGAGGCATAATTAAAGAAAGATTTCTAACTGCTGCTGCGCCTGGCCAAGCAGCCAAAAAGAGACTAAATCGCAACCAGAGAAGAACCTACCTCAGATAAACTCTCCAGCACTGTTTTTGGAAAGTTTATCTTTTTTGTTTTGGTTTTTAAGGTACTGTTTTAAAAAAAAGTAGCCTGCAAATCTGCTCCTTTTTCTGTGCAGAACTTGGGTAAGAAAGCTGCTCAGTGCTTTGCAAGCGTCAGCTGAGAGACATCCTCACGGTGCAGGGCAGCTCTGAGCGCTCACAGAGCACCTGCTCCTCACAGCAGCGAACACAGATCCCTGGCCAGGAGCTACAGGGGGGTGACGGTGGTCGTGAGAGTGCCCACCTCTGAAGGTGAACCCCGTTTCTCTAAATCTTGTTCATTACTGCAAAGAACTGTCCTACATGGGAAAAAACAGAGGTTCACTCCAGGACATCTCCCGTGTCCCAGCTCTCTAAGAAAGCAGCACATGGATGGTGAGATGGATGGTTAGGGAGAAAGCAGCGGGTGCTCTTGCCAAGATCTCATTTGCAACCTCTGTGTTTCAGCATCCCCTCAGAGCAACTCATGAACGGGGTGGCAATATTGCTGTGTTAGGCAGCTCCATGCTGGAGCAGCCGAAGGGTTAACCTGCTGCCAAACTCTGTTTTCACAATGTTGGTTCGCCAATGGGCTAAACCCAGGTTTAGCATACTTGGTACCAGTTTACACGTGCCGTGGCTTCCTCACACACACGAGTTCATGTTGCTCAAATAGGCTACACGCAGTTTTTGAGTCAGCCGCGCTGGCAGACTGACTCATTACAGAATCATTCTCTTTCTTTTAATTGCCCGCTGAATCAAGGATCTTGTGCTCTCTTGCCGTCAAAACGAAGTCATAAACCAGACATAATGTCCACTTGAGATGCTACGCTGAATCCATCTGACATACAGATGTGATCCTACACCTAATCGGAACCAGAACTGTACTGCCGGGTGGTGAGTAGCAGAACGGATCCGGTGCTGCTAACTTCAGGGTGGTGTCTGGGCAGCGCTACCGCAGTAACGCGGGTGCAGAGACACAGCACGGGCTCCTCGCCAACTCCGTGCTTACCTGGCCCATTCGCATCTTCCCCAAGGGGGTCTCAATGCAGACGGAGACAAGATGCGGATCCACCACTGGGCTCTGAATACACAAGCTGCAAGTTAACTGCACAATTTTTAAATTATTATTTCATATGGCTTTGCCCTTAAATGCCAAAAGAGTCACCAGAGAGCTCCTAAGGATGCGGAGCCAAAAGAACATGACAGAAGTTCTCTCTGCATCAGGAGAAGCGTGGCCAGCAGGTCGGGGGAGGGGATTCTGACCCTCTGCTCTGCTCTGGTGAGACCCCACCTGGAGTGCTGCGTCCAGCTGTGGAGCCCTCAATATCAGAAGGATATTGACCACTTGGAGCGAGTCCAGAGGAGGCCATGAAGATGCTCAGAGGGCTGGAGCCCCTCTGCTATGGGGACAGGCTGAGAGAGTTGGGCTTGTTCAGCCTGGAGAAGAGAAGGCTCCGGGGAGACCTTATAGCACCTTCCAGTACCTGAAGGGGCTACAAGGAAGTTGGGGGGGACTTTTTACAAGGGACAGGACTGGGGTAATGGTTTTACTGACAGGACAAGGGGTAATGGGTTTAAATTGCAAGTGGGGAGATTTAGATTGGGCATCAGGAAGCAATTCTTCACGGAGAGGGTGGTGAGGCACTGGAACAGGGTGCCCAGAGAAGCTGTGGCTGCCCCATCCCTGGAAGTGTCCAAGGCCAGGCTGGATGAGGCTTTGAGCAACCTGGTCTAGTGGAAGGTGTCCCTGGCCATGGCAGGGGGGTTGGAACTAGATGGTCTTTAAGGTCCCTTCCAACCCAAACCATTCTGTGATTCTATGATTTTAAGTTAGAGGTGAGAAGTGACGCGGTAGCTGCCCTTCATGCCTAACAGGCTCTGTGGAGAGCCGTGCAACGTGCCCTTGGCCAGCACCAACTGGCCCTTCCCACCAGCACACTGGCACCCACAGCACTGCCCTTCTTCCGGGCACTCCGTGGGAGCTGACTCTGGGTACCTTTCCCCCACAAGCAGGCATCTGGAAGGCTATGACCGATGTGCTTTAAAAGAAGAAAGTAAAGCTGCCAGTGCACAAGCAGCAGTTGAACTACGGCTGCACAGCGTACTCCGATTACAATTTTACCGCAGACAGGCACTTTGGTTCCTTCCTATCAGCAGCATATACGGCGTCATTTTGAAAGGGGAGAGGGCTTGCCTGTTGCAGGGCTAATCCAGTTATCACTCAGCCATATGGCTTTTAACACACCTCTCCCCGAGAGGCTGTGGCACCTCATGTTGCACCAGCGACTGTCCCAAGCAAACACACTTCAGCTTTCAAGTGACTATCAGCACCTTTGATCTGCAGAACGAAGGGGGCCAGATGACCCAGAGTGATGCTGCAGTCAGTCAAGCTTTACCTGTTGTTACGTTTTTCCTGACAAAACATTAGTGAAAGTCACCAGCTCATCAGCTTCCCCCCACACACCCCGAAAGCTATAGTGTTTGCAGCTGTAGGCAAGTTTTACAGCACTCCCAATCCTAACCCCATTGTCAGGAACGAACGAGCTCCTATACGTCCTGCTGTTGCCCTAAAGCACATTTGTGCTTTTACATTTGACTTACACGGCTTCTTCACCAAGTAAAGCCAACTAGGGCGAACCTGGCTCAGCTGATGAAATATTCACAGCATTCTGACACAATCACGGGTGTGTGCATATGCACAGGGACACGTAGCAAGCTGGAACATTCGCGCTGCTTTGAGATGAAAGCTACTTCTTTTCCTTTTCCCCTAAGAGTTTCCTGCTGCCCAGGGTTAAATGTAGGTCAAGCTGTCTGAGCCCATGTCTGTGGCACACAGAATGGGATTAAACTGGAATTTTCCACTCAACTCGCCTGTCAATCACTGTAATGTCTGCAAATGTTAAATTAATCTGGAGTGATTTGGTGCTGGCATTGAAGGGAGCTTCTGGGGCTCAAGGATGGCATTTTAGCCTCCGTGGAAAAGATGCCCTCTTTTGGGGGCTATGTTCTGGGTGCTTGCCTCAACCCCTGTGACTACCAGCCAAACAGAAGAATAGCTCTGTACAAGGCAGCGGTTCCTCGTGTTAGAAGCGAGCGGGGAGGAACTACACCTCAGAGCTGGAGGGACTGAGAACAGTGGCCATGGGAAGGTTATTCCCAGACTCCCCCGAGACCCAACGTGTCCATCCTAATGCACGTTTCCTCATCTTTACAATAGCATCAGCACCTTTCTGCTCCTTCATAGCGGAAACCACTAAAGGGTACAACATATTTTACAGTGAACATCTTCTGCTTCACACATTAACCCCTTCATTAAGGAGAGCGAGGAGAACACGCCCCCTTCTAGCTGTACATCCGCTGGCATCCCAGCAAAGCCGCCTTCAGCTTAGCGTGGGATGGACACCACTGAGACAGATGATGCAGTCCTGCCAACTTAACACATTGAGGGCAACTTGGAACACCTAAGGTAAGCAGAAATAGGCAGTCAAATAGTAGCGACTCCACCACACAGCTTCTCCCTTATGCTTGGAAACATTCTGCGGACAATCACAGAATGGTTTGGGTTGGAAGGGACCTTAAAGACCATCTAGTTCCAACCCCCTGCCCTGGGCAGGGACACCTTCCACTAGAGCAGGTTGCTCAAAGCCTCATCCAGCCTGGCCTTGAAGACAAGTAATACTACTGACTATAAAGGGTACTGAGAAACTCAGCTCAACAGTTTTGTAAAGGATTGGGAATCTCAGCTCTAATCCCCACTCTCAGGAGCAATCGTTTGGCAGTCAGTCTGGAAAAAAAATGTGGAAAACAAGCAAAAGCCATTTGCGGGTTTTTATCCTCATCAGTGCTAGACTTCTGTAAAAGTGGCACAATGCAAAGTGCACAAAAGCAGGGCATTGCCGCAGCAGAAGCCAGCCGTTAGAACTGGGTT
>NW_010266234.1:26629-32218 GCF_000690775.1 Eurypyga helias
AGTAAGGACTTTAAAATGTGCATTTTAATTAGAACTCATTTAAAGCACAACTGATCAAAACAGTGATAATGAGAGAAGCCTAATTAATTTTTGTCTAAGTAACGAAGTCTCATTACAGAGGGCTCTTTGGAAGAAAAGGGTTTGGGATGTTAAAAACAGGGTGTTTGTAATGAGACTCAATACCTCTGGGAGCCTGGAAGCCAGACCCAGAGGTTTCACAGGACTGCAGCAGCCACTGTATTAATCTTTTAACAGGAAAAAGTAACCCTACTGAGATGAGACATCCCATTTATAGCCACGTTCTGAGTTGCGACCATTGGCAGAGATAACACAATCAAACAGAATGGCATATTACAAAACAAATAAATACAATTAAAACCAGATTAAGTAAAAGATCAAAACAGGCTCAAAGAAAAAAAAAAAAAAGAAAAAAGCCGTTTCCAGGGAGTTCAGGGTTCAGACAGTAGAGGAGGAGCAGAAGCTTGGAGATTTGGAGCACTTCTAAGCACCAAGGAACTAGCGATTTTTTAAGTACTAAAGAATTAAAAGGCTGTAGATGGAGGAGAGCTAACTCGGGGTGGTTAAAGAAAATGGTTACTTTTGAACCAAAAATAAGTACTGTAACACGTAAAGAACCGAGCCATTTAAAAGGAACAGCGATAAGGGGAACACCCCCTGGCTCCCACCTGAGGGTAGTATAAAGGCTGCTCTGGAAGCAGGGCATCAGAAGTGGGCTGTGGCTCCCGCAGCAGACCTCTCGTCCTTGAAAAGACCTGCGAGAAAGCCCCAGGTGTGCAGCGCTACCTCCCTCTGAGCACGGCGTTGCAAGAACAGAGACATCCAGCTCCAGCAAGCCCAGGTGTAAAATACAATACAGGAGAACTATTTCATGAATAATCATGCTAAATAAAGCATCGCTTTATACTTACACCTTAACAGAAATTTTAAAAAAATGTATCTTTCCTAGTTTTGTTAAGCTTTAGAATACCAAAGTGACAGGTACCAGCCGTGGATAGTTTGATCTACCTCGCAAAGATCTGTACTTCCAAAGACAAGTGTCTTTCAGGGACACTTTTGTCTAGTTTCTTACCCAGACCATCATCTCCCTTTCCCCCATACTGTACCACAATCGCTCATTTGAAGTATCAGCCAAAGTCAGCCCCAGGTTTCTTAAACCCGGTTGTGCTTTCCCCCCACTCCCCCAGGAGCCACATCCTGTACGCTCAGGTTTCTAATCAATTTTTGCAACTGGAGGAGCCGGAGGCACTGCTTATCCCCCAGCTGGCCCGTCAGCAGTGAGGTGCCAGCGCAGTCACCGACTCCCAGGGCCTCAAGCGAGACGGAGGTGGGGTGGGTAGCTGAAAGGAACTGAAGTCACCAGTGGCTCAGATGAAGAGCCTGGACTGTTCGTCACAGGGGTGACGGGCGGGCGCTTGGACACAGCTGCCCCAGCAGAGGAAGGGCACAAACATCTGAAGTCATCCCGGTGCTGATCACCAAATGATACAGTCAGAGAACTGACACAAAATCCTCGTCAGATATCCGCTTCCCAGGGCCCTTCCCTGTGTTCCAAGGGCTGAGTCCGCTCTCCCGTTCCTTCATGGTCAGCTACCTGGTTGCCAGCAGCAAACTGGCAAGAAAAGATGTCAGGCACCTGCTGTGCAGAAGGCGCCTCTAGTGTTCCACCTTTTTTGTTTTGTCGGGTTTTGGGGGTTATTTTTCTTTCTCTTCGAAGAGAAAATAAATTCAACAGTAGACAAATGCATTTCATGGTTTTTAATAACTTCGTGCCATGGTTTAACCACAGCATATTAAGAACAAGCATAAAATCTGTATTTAAAACTAACAACAGCACTTAGAGCAACATCTTCTTTTAAAAGTATTGCAATAAACAGACCTTAGGTCTAAAAACTAGGACATCACCATTTGCTCAGTTAAAAGAGTCAGATACACAACAGTTGAAATCTTTTCCTGTATATAACTGGGAGTTATGGTGGGAGGAAAAAAAAAAAAGGCAACAAATTAATTGCATTAAAAGGAAAATTAAAAAAGAACTTAAAGCAAGCCAGGGTTGTCATAGCATCACGTGAACAGCTACTGAGAAATTCCAATACAGCTGTAAAAAGACTTACTGTTTCATTTTTACAACAATAAAATGTAAAAGAAAGGTTAAATACTGTTGATAGTGCTGTACATATTTCAGAATAGCTTGAAACAAAGTGGACAGAAATAAGAGATGTGTTGAAAAGGTGATCTTGAAAGCCACAATGTTGGAAACACAAAAAAAATATCCATACAGCAATGAAGCATTTTACACTGTAAAGTAACTAGCAAGAAACAACAAAGAAAGGGTCAACATCCTAAAAACGGGCATTTGTTGGTTAATTTTAAGTGTAACAGCCTATCTGGTGTAGATACCGCTGTGAAATGCTCCGAGCACAGCGGCACTGGGCAGCTGACCGCCACGCAAAGATAAAACCCTATCGACACGTACGCAGACTCTGTGCTGTACGTAGAAAAGCTTTGTTAAAGAATATTAAAGTGAATTACAAGTGTTGTCACTTTTGCTGTGACGCTGAGGCCCTCAACTTCTGCTCCTACTTCTGTGTAAATCTTGGCGGCGAGCAGAAGAGCGTGAAGGCCGCCGTGAGTACACTTCACGGACAGTCTGCTCTTTCCACTGCAGCTTCACAGGAAATAAGCGCCTCTAAAAGGAGACATGCTCGTGTTTGGTCCACTCGATACGCAAGTTTTGTTACGTCAAACCCTACCCTAGACTCCTCCGGCGGGAGGTTTACTCTGTACAGAGCCTTCCCCTAGTCAAGGCCTGGGCTTTTCCTCCCCTCGCGCGCAGGAGCGGCGCTGCAGCGCCAACAGACGGGACCGCGGCCAGGCAAGGCGTGCTTCCAAAGCAGTTACTCTGTGCCCTGACAAACAGCCAACGAGCTAACGAACGGCAGTCATGGCACACGCGGATTTCACTGTGGTACATGCTTACCCATACAACAGCGCTGTATTTAGAGGGGTGGACACAAGCTACCCGCAAGGCCTTGATGATGCAGAACTGGCCATAAAAAAACAACCAACTTAGACACTTCCTTAAAACAAACGGAAAAAAACGCAACGACCATGATCAACGTTCAGATAAAGGACTCCTGTGAGGCCTTTTAAAAAGATATTTACAGACAAACGTGTAGCTGAAGTCTCACATTGACAGAGAATTCGTGAAGGATGGTGCCCCAAGGCACCACCCTCCAGCGCTGACGGACCGGATTCAACGCCCACTGAAACGAGAGGAAGCCTCACCATGGACTTCACCAGGCGCCGGGAAAGGCCCCCTGAGTTTTAGCACAGCATTTAGCCAGTCATCTGAAAAACCAACCGAAGACGCCACCTCAAACGTATCCCAACGTGTTGCTACCTTACGTCTGTGGTTAAAGCCTGACGCGTATAAAAAAGCTACATACAGACACACGAGTACCTATGAAGGATTAGTCGGTATCCATCTGTGAGAGGACTAGTCTGTCTCGGATGGACAAACCTATCACCTACTGTCCCAGGATAGTTAGCACAAAGAGTTTAGAAAAATAAGTACAGCATCTGCAAGTCTCTACACTAGAACTTCACGTTGAGTTTTCCTGAGGTATTTGCTTTACCAAAGAGTCCACGGGGCATGGGGACAGACAGCCAAACGCACGGAGATGCTGGGAGGGGAGAACCGAACTTGCGAGGGAGCCTGGCAAGAAAGTTAAAGTGTTGGATCGCTTTCCACACCGCGCTGGGTCCGAACAGGTTTAGGCATTTCTCCCTAATCTCAAATCCAAACCTGGGCTGAGCCGTTGCTCCCAGCGGCCAACGCGGCAGCAGCGCTGCCGACTCAAAGCTGGCGCTCACACCCTGCATTCAGCTCCCTACCAACTGCGCCTTTTCTCGTCTTACCCTTAAGGCTGGACCCTACAAACAACCGCACGGGTCTTTGCGAGCCCCAGCCACAGACCCAAGCCTTAGGACGGTCTGCCGCGGCAGGATCGCGTGCCAACAGCGGGCACGGAGCGAGGGCCGGCTGCTGTCGCACACCTCTCGCCGGCAGAGTTTTGATTTTGCAGGGATGGTTTGGGTCAGTTCCCACTGGTCTGAGCTTCACTTCAAATCTAGGATATGGAGAAAAAGATCTGAAAGGTTTTAGCCCATTTCTAAGTTAAAAATAAAAAGAGTAACCAAGGATAATAAATAACACATCTGCTGGAGAAGTAGTAACTAATACTGGTCCAACTCAGCAAGAGCGAGGCAACAACCAATACGAGAAGCATCTAGTTGCAAGGGTAAAGCTGTGGAGGTTTTGTTTGTTTTGTGGATTGGGGTTTTTTTTCCCTTTTTCTTAAAGTGACACATTTAAAAACCAAAAAAGAACAAATCTTCACAGCAAAAAAAAATGCATCTGACAACCAATCGCTATACACAGGCTAGTCAAAAAGGATTTGTTCAAACATTTTTTCCCTTAAGATATTATATTGATATTTAATAGGAAAATAAAATACATAGAACTTTTTGTCATTTGTATGCATTCATTTGCAAATTTTCTTACAAAAAAGGACCAAGCACAGAAGTTGGCATTCACAAAGTCTATGCCTTTTTTTTTGTGTGTGTGTTAAAATTGGTATCATCTATACATTATCTTACAGTATTAACAACATCTATTTGTTTTTGTATGTTTGTTTGTTCTACCCATTGGGTAGGATATGTGCATAATATATTCAAGTTATACACAGCACCATACAAAGAAAAAAACATCAGGAAAAAAAAAAAAGACAGATAACTGAAAAAGCACCATTTTAAGTGAGGCACAACAAAGGTGGGAGTGTAAGGCCTCATCCAAAGCCCCCTGAAGTCAGCAAGAATCTTCCACCCAACCTCACTGGGCTTTAGGATCAGGCCCTCTTGAGTGCAAGGGGTTTCCTATCTGCTCAGACCTGAACATGAGGCACCTTAGTCGCTTACAAACTACCGACATGCAAACCTCCTCAAAACGATACCTACTGCGGACGCGTATCCTTTCTCAGTGACCCTAGCACGGCGGACAGACAAGCACAAACCAAGGCGAGAGAGGAAGAAGAGACAGCTTCATCACCCACGAGATCCTGCACACACCACGCTGTTTCAGAAAGCTCCCGCGCCAAACCAGTTAAACCAGTAGCAACCGAGCAAAGCAGTGAGAGAGTCCTCTCCGGCAGTTAAGCACACAGAGGGCGGCTGTCGGAGGGAAGGGGGGAAGTATCTAGGGTCTGAGTTTGTTCCTTTATTGTTAACCACACAAAAAGGTACGTTCTTCTACAGCAGGAAAGCGATGCTAGCGATACCCGGGTTGCTCGCGTCTGGTTTAAAAATAGAACGTAGGCAACAGCGAGGCAGAAGTAAAAGCCAGAAGAGTTTGCAAGGTTTCTCAACACAAACTCATGCTCAGTTTTCCCTTTCAGAAGCAGGAGAAACATAGTGAGTGGTTACAAAAACGGCACTAGTGGCCCTGGAAAACACTTCATACAAATAGCTGCGACTCTTTCAAAGAAACACCAGTCAATTCCTACCCTACAC
>NW_010266234.1:32231-51580 GCF_000690775.1 Eurypyga helias
ACCTCACTGAAACTCTGCCATCACCCACGCTTCTGAAAGAGTTTTCTGGGAATAGGTAACGCAGGTCTGATGTTGGTTTTGGATGCTGAACCTTAGCGGTGCAACCTGTGCTAGTTCCCCAAGTGGAGCTGTACCAAGGAAATGACCCTTTTTTGCTGGTGTGTGTCCAACGGGGCTTTGGCCAGCACAGCAAGAGCAACCAGAAGTGGGTCAAAAGAGAACCTACATCCCTCATTAACAGTTTTCTGGGAATAGGTAACGCAGGTCTGATGTTGGTTTTGGATGCTGAACCTTAGCGGTGCAACCTGTGCTAGTTCCCCAAGTGGAGCTGTACCAAGGAAATGACCCTTTTTTGCTGGTGTGTGTCCAACGGGGCTTTGGCCAGCACAGCAAGAGCAACCAGAAGTGGGTCAAAAGAGAACCTACATCCCTCATTAACGAGCACAGACTGGCAAACTACTAAAGATATAAAATCAAAGTTACCAACCAACATTCTCAAAACCTTAAACTTCAATTTCCTAATGAAACCTATGGAAGAAATTCAGAGGCTTCTGCTGGAAAGCCTTGGTAAGTTCAACATGTCCTCACAAGGGACTTCTTTATGCTCTAAAGGGCCTCAAAAGGTCTCAATTTGGTAACTCTTTCCAGGGACTTAAACAATTGACACATCTGGGACTAGTTTAGGAGAAAGGTTGTAATCACACCACTGGGCAAGCGAACAAATGCCAGACACTTGTAATTAAGTTCTTTGCAACAGCCTTTGTCTAAAAAGCAAAAGACGTAACCGAAAGCCAACCTTCCCCTGAACCCACTGCACAAAAGGATCACTTGGGTCTTAGCATCAGCTAGGTTTGGGGTAACGCGCTTCCAAGAGTCAAAGACTACATGAAGTACTTTTCCCTCCTGTACATCAACACATGAGGTCTACAGCAGGGTTGTCCCAAAAGCATGAGGATTTTTTCAAAGCTCACGCGAAAGGAGAGGGCTGTTGGACGGAAGATGCACTAGTGCTCCCGGTCACGGGCAAGAATCTGCACAGCTAGAACCTCCCCAGCTGACAAAAACAGGGCATGACATTTACAGGAGTGAGAAACAAGTGTTCCTCATGCCTCCAGCCACTCGACAAATGATCCATCATTGTTCCTGAAAGCAAGATATGTAGCCATTCAGCACTCCTGGAAGGTGATTATGGAGCAGCAACTGATATCTAGATAATCAAGGGGTCAGATACAGGCACAAGTTTGCACGCAGGTAAGTATTTACACACGTGCATGAGCATGACTTGTTAAGGGTTATGACCAGTTAATGGTAATGACCAGAGAGAACATGAGAACAATCCTATTGTTTTTCCTTGGGGTAGGAAAAAAAAATTGCAAAGAACAATTTTGAAGCATATCTATTTTCACCAGCATACTATTTTGACTGTGAAATCAGGTTGCCTTAGTTACCATGAGTGTTCAGGACTCAGAGTCAGAGAAAGGTTAGTAATCAATCTCCAAACCATTCAAACCTTCCTCTGAGATCAGGGTGTCAGTTTTAAAACCCAGTATGTCACTACTTGGCAGGGTTAGAAATGACAGCTTCAGACAGCACTGTTCCGCACAGCCTACACACGGGACTCTCCAGCAGGACAAGGCTTTCTTCCCTGTTTCAAAGAAAGTGCATTCTTTCAGAAACAATGTCATTACACTCCCTGCTCTTCCTTAGACCCCATTCACTAGGGGGAAAAAAAAAAAAATCTCAGCCACTCTTTTAAAATAATTTTCTGCGACATGAGAATTCAGGGATTTGGGATAGCAGAAGCAGCTTCCAGCTGGGACAAACTGGTGGGAGAAGTGGGCAAGCAATAAAGAAAAAAAAGCCAAAGGAGTACAGCTTGACCCCTGGTTGTTGCAGTTCCCATGACTGCAGGACCATAAACCCTCACTAGCCATCGAGAACTTGTACATGGGGCACGTATCTGAGTTTTCCCACTTACAAGGCAAAAGTACACCGCAGTGAAGTGACATCAGACCGAGACACTGCTGAGTGCAGAGCTCATCACTACCTTAAGTGCTCCCTGGCAAAACCAACCTGTGACACCAAGTCCCGTGAACGCTGCGTGTGCCCTGCGCTATGGGAAAAGGGACCCAAACACGGCCCTGTCGAATGGGCACTCGTCGTCCTGCCCGTCGCTCACCTCTCCAAAGCGGCTTCGCGTCCAAAGAGCCTGCTTGTACAGCCCCGAGGTGAGCCCAGCCGCTGTCAAGTTAAAGGTACACACAGATCAGAGCTGGCTGCTCCACGGGGAGGCCTTTTCTATGCTAAACCCCTGCCAGATCATAGGCAAACAACAACGACGGGGCACATCTAGCACCAAGGGAGCCATGCCAAGCCACAGAAGGGAAAAGTTAACCTTTGTGGTAGCACAGAGGTCATAACACTTTATTTCCTAAAGGTACATTTAAAGAAAATGTTTTAACTTGAAAATTCCCAAACTGGAGACATGACAGAATTTTGAGAAGATGGCCAAGGTCAGGAGACGCAACCAGAATTCAGGCTAATAGGATCCATCGCACAGAAAACTCCACACACGTATTACGTGGGTTTTGTGCATGATAAACATAAACCAAACCACCTGCAGGTATAACCTACAAGATTAACTCCACAGCATCTGCAGAAACCTTGTGTAATTTACAAAGCTTCACTTGAGTGGCTGTGGAACACAGCTTATTAATTCTGGGTATTTTCAAAGGGAGTTTTCCATAAATGTTTGGTATAATTATGTATCTTCAGAGATGACCATTTCTAAGCCTGTAAAGATTGATAGCGCTATCCAATTCCAATATTCCTTCTTTCATCATTCTGTTAGCATAGGCACGTTCTCTCTCACTGCCACAGAAGAAAAACCAGAAAACCACACGCTGTTGCAACGTTACACGGCTGGCGGCACTCCCGTCGGAGATGGCCAATATTCATCAGAAAATGCCGTATTTACTCCTGTAAGAGGCCCCGAAACAGAAGCAGCAGACTGCAAGCTCACCTACAGCAAGCAACAGGAGACTCCGCTTTCAGAGCCGACAGGTACACCGGCAGCACGTCAGCTCTGGGGAGCAGGATTCAGCGAGAACGCGAAGACGCAAGAGGAAACGCAGCCATCGGGTGAGCAAACACCAAGCTCTTTTTAAACAAATCTTTAAACAGAACCGGAACAAGTCACGCTTTCCACGCAAAGAAAAACAAAGGGACAACAGTGCATGCACCGTACCGGACAATGCGAATGGGAAGCACCTAAATCCACTGGCACGCAGGGATGGTGAAAGATGGCAAAGGGCTGCCCGTGTTCCCGAGGGGTGACTCTGCAGGCACCCCCAAGGCTCACTTTGCTGAGATCTGCGCACGGGGAAAGGTTGGTGCTCAAGCAGTCCAAGCCCAAGGCCCAGCCCTGGTGTGCTCTGCCCTGACAGCCGAGTTCCAGACGTTCCTGCCTGAAAGCTTCTCAGCTAAATAAACCTCACTTAGGCAACAGCAACAATCTGCCAAGCAAACGCGCTCTCTGACTTAAAAGCTCACTTCTAAAGGACAGCAAAAGCCACTGAAGACCAAAACCAACATTTGCTGGGTTTGTCTTCTGGTTTTGGGTGTGTTGTTTTTTATGTTTGCAGGTTGTTTGCAAAAATCTTGTTTCACAGCTTTTACTCCCAGGAACCAGATGTGACGAGAGCCCTAGCTGACTGACAGCCACCTACTTGTCCCCTATACACTTGTCCTATGGGTCTGGCAGGAGGCGGGACAGGAAGTGAATCCCATCATATGACCTCTCTTCTCCCTTCAAATAATGCATAAATTAAACAGCAGTTTTACTCTGCATTACCAGCGTGACTCAGACCAAAAAAACCAATTACAGAGACAAATGAGGCTGCATCTTCAGACTAACAGTCACACAAATGTTTTCTAAACGAGAATAAAACCCAATTACCTTATGAAGTAAATAAACGACGCTGAGGCCCAGAAAACACACACGCAGACACGCACACGGTTTTGGCATTAAAACTCTGCATAGATCAAAGATGCACTTCAGTTATCAGAGCCCCCGGCATACAGAAGTCCTGCAGAAATCTGGCCACGGGGCCAGGCGCTGGGGTACAGTACTCCTCCTCGGCACCCGCAGGGCACTCAGCGGCTGCTGCCCGTAGCCAAGCACAAGGCGTAAAGGAAGAGAGATCTGAAAGCGAAAAGGTCTGTGACACACTCACGCACACGTATATTAGAAACTATTCCAGCTAAGCCTCTAAAGGTTCTTACTTTAAGTCCATTTCCAAAATGCATTTTAAGTGCAAGTTGTGCTTTTTCATGTGCTTGTGATGCCACTATCACCAGCCATCAACTACCTTCCGGCGCTGCATGTGCTTCCACACAGGAACACGCCACTTTGCAGGCGGGTAACGTTTTCCAACTACTCTTAAGACCAGCACGGCCAAACTCGGGCTTACAGACCCTCAAGAGGCGAGTCATCTTTACCCATGAGCGTGGTCCTGGTGGCATCAACCGGACGACACGTGCGGCGGAGGGTTTCCGCAACAGGGCCCAGAACAAAGTGGTTTGCGGTGAGCGTCACCGCGCTCCCACGTCACCGCCGGGGATGCTGCGGAAGCACGGGGGGCGGGTTACACCTACACAGGCCCCTTTCACTTCAACACAATGGATCTCCAGGGCTGAACTTGGGTATCTAAAGGATGAAACGGAGAGCGAAAAGCACAACAGAGTCTCGGGTACTTGAACAGCACTGCAGGGGAAAAAACCCACCTTGCATTTTTAAACAATTTATTGCATAATGTCATGATATGTGACTAAATACATTTCAGGCTACAGTGCAGGCAAAAAAAAAAAAAATCTCTAAAACCGTAAGTACTGGCAATACTGCATTATGAAAAGGAAAAGAATGGCAGCACTTAGTTAGAATCAATACAAATTAACACATCTGAGATCTCTGTTTCGCCGTTCACGAAACGAATACTCTACGCCGCAAAATAGCTAAACCCTAAGTGACAGAAAATGCTGGGATTTCACATTTGCCTTCTTCCATCCAAAAGTCTCCAAGACACTTCATCGATGCACTGTTATTTGAATGCAAATTATTGCAAAAACCTGTAGTTCTTGGTTTGTAAAAGTCAAGAGATGTTAGGCTAAGTCCCGTCCCCCTTTTTTTTTTTTTTAGCAAACCAGGGGGGAGGAGGATAAACTCCTCCAGATTACTTCTGGGGCTCTGTCATTAATCCACAGGTGAAAAGACAACATATAGAAGAACTTCACATAAAACAGTTCCCTCATATATAATTTTTCTTTTTTTAAACATTAAGATAGTGCAACTTCTTAAAACACATTTATCACAACACAAATTAATTCCTTGCATTCATTTAAGTCCTCAACTTTATACCTTGGCACACAAAACAGGAATTTTGTTTCATATTAAAAAAAAAAAAGATCCACACCCTGGGAGGAAAAAACAAAGCAAACTGGCCAATTCTTCCCCCATTTATCTAGCAAAACCACCTTCCTCCTGCCACTCAGTGAGTATAAAACAGGCTGCACAAGCCTCATTACTGTGCTAAGTTAACTTTTAGAATTAAATAATTGAAATAGTTTATTAAAAAAAGAAATAATAATATATCCCACCCCTCTCCCCCAAAACACTGCTCGTAGACACACCGAATGGAAGTTTGCGTTTCTTTCGATCTGCTCTTGCACACAATTCCCCTGAAAGGAATCAGAAACAAGGAACTGGTTTGCACGTTTGGTTTTACTAAGTTGTACCAGGTGAAACGTAACAACATTGTGCACCGGAGCATGGTGGGGGGAGGTGGGGGGCGTCTTCCTCCACCACCCTGCTTGAACCTCTCCTCTTCAGTTCAAATGCACCTCGGCGGGTAACTTAGACCAGGTTTCCTGGTTTCCGGTCTTGGCCTTTGCTGGGGACTATTGTGCTCTCTGAATTGTTCTGCTGAAACTGAAGTCTGCTCCCCCTCTGCGAGGAAGGAGGCGCGTTGCTGTGCTGGTGATGGAAAAAGGAGGAGCCTGGGTAATGCCCCATGACCTCGCTGTACGTCGGGGGTGGTCCTTCCATCCTTCCGTTACTGCTGTAGTTGGTTGCACTTATGCCCGAATTGCTGCTCGGTGGGCAGGGGCCCCCGTTGTACATCGAGATGTCTATCAAGTCGCTATCAAAAATGGTTCGGTTGGGCGGTGCCCTGACGGATTCCCGGTTGAGCTCCATCTGCTGCTCTGGGTCCCGGAGCTGCAGGGTGCACGGGCCTTGGTACGGCGGCGGCTCTTCCCCGTCAGAGAGGGATATGGTCGGAGGAAGGTCAATCTCATGCTGCATGTAAGGGTAAGTGGGCTGGAAGCGACTGAAACGGTCCCGCTGCATAAAAGATGGGGTGGTAAACCTGTCCCTGGACCGTGGAGCGTACATGATCTGAAACGGGAAGAGACACACGTGACTCCATGTCTGAGCAAAGCACTGTGGGTGGGTGCTCCGTATTTACGAAGAACTGATAAAATCATGGAAAGGTTTGGGTTGGAAAGGAACTTAAAGCCCACCTAGTTCCAACCCCCCTGCCATGGGCAGGGACACCTTCCACTAGACCAGGTTGCTCAAAGCCTCATCCAGCCTGGCCTTGGACACTTCCAGGGATGGGGCAGCCACAGCTTCTCCGAAAATGGAAGATGCTTCTCTTTGGCACCCATCTCAGAGGTTAAACCCAGCAGACGCTGCGCACACGTGCTCCCACGCACATGCATGTGAAGAGGTAGGAGTTGCAGGAAGGATCTAACACAAGATACTGGAGAACAGATCAAGACCCACACAGCTCCTTCTGACATTAAACCATGCAGAGCCCAAGAGAAAACTATTCTGTTTCTGCACATACAAAACACTTTCAAGTCTTGACAGTTAACTACTTCTATGAAAGTGTCCTAATACTGAGTTTCAGCTGCAGTCTGAGCCTCCCCCTCCTACTCAGAGTTAACGTAATACCCTATATCACCAAAGAACTCAGATGGTCACTTCAGTACATTTTGCAAAGGCCCAGCATGTCTCACGCCTTCACCACTACCAGATGTATCAGGTGTCCTCCTCCCCCTCAGCTCTCAGCCAGAACTTGGCCTCTGAGGAGGACCTGTGAGGCTTCTGCACTGAGAGGCTGGGAAAAATGTCCCTGGCATACCAAGCCCTGGAGAAGGTCAGGCTTTACAAGAGGAAGAGTTTGAGACACTTCTTGCATCTAAGATCTAACCGAGCCGCTCTTCTCAGTTTTGGGTCCACGGAGGGTCCTTAGCCCTCGACCCTCAGAGATGCCACCAGGAAGTTTTGCTGTTTGTCCCAGGACATCTGGGCCACTCGGAGCAACACACGCACAGTTTACCACACACATCAGAGATCTGTGCTAGCTGGAAGATGGGAGATGCTGGTGACAGGCTACGTGCCGTAAATCCAGGAAAAAGCACAGGGAGAAAAGCAACTGGTCTCCCAGATTCCCCTGAATACTCAAACTACTGAGCTACTGCACGAGAGACACCCGCACCGCTTACCTGTGAATGCCTACCACGACACAGCTTCTCCCTGTATCCCAGCTCTCAGCTTACACCGAGAAAGCTTTATTTACTACACAGACATTTTTTTTTGAGAAGAGTCAAATATACATAATGAGAAAGAGGAAAGCACGTTGGTGAAGATAAAAAGAAATCTGTCTGTACCTCTGAAGCACCCTGGCGCGAAACCAAGCTTTCTGAAGGCCACAAGCACCCTTCCTGGAATGTAGAAAAACACAACAAAAGAGAAAAATTAATAGACCACATCACCGTTCTGCCTTCATACCATGACTCTGACGAGCAGTCAGCTTTTAAGGACTAGTTGTCTCTAGGTAGAGAAAGGAGACGAACAAGTAATGCCCTGCCCCCTGCTCTCCAAAACCAGAGCAAAGAGCAGCTCTGCACCCCAGCAAGCCAGGCTGGGTCTGTTTTGCAAGCGCCACGACACCACCCCGAACACCCAGCCTCACGGACGGGAGGGACTTCAGCACCTGTGCACCGAGTGGGCACCCATCACCTCCCAGGCCGCGATGAGGCCACACGAGCAAGGTCAGCAGGTTCGAGGATGCTGACCTGCCAGCCAGGATCACTATTACACGCCACAGCCAAAGCAGTTTGCAAGGAAACCTGGCGTCTGTAACCTCAGTGAAGTGCCAGTAGCTCTACACCCAGGTGTATTCTGCCAGTTGCCCAATTCCCACCATAGGCAGGAATTGCACGGCTGAGGATTCAGCTGCCGGTTCCCCTGCCCAACCACCTTCTCAGACCAAAGTATTTTCTCTCTCATGCCTTGAAAGGCCGTTCTGACACTGTACCAGCACTCAGGGCAGAATAAAAGGGTGAAGAACAACAGGTCAACAAGGGTAAAGAGCTTAAGGTGTATCATTATTTCTCTTCTCATCTGTTTAGAGCAGCAGTAACTACCGCAACAGATTTTTTTTCTTGGAAAATTTCAATGCTGGAAAGGACACATCACAACAACTATAAAGCACAGAATTTCAATCAGTGCAAAACAAGAAAATCAAAACGTTGTAAGGTCATGAGTATTTTCTTGGTGTTAAAGTTTTATGATTTTATAGACTTAAGAAATTTCAGGAACTGGAAGGAAAAATGCATACTGTCCCCAAAAGCATTTGAAAAGTACTTTCAAATCTTACTGTACTTATTTTTCTCACCACAGCATCTTTCAACATATTTCAGATGTAAAAATAGACCTAACTAGATGTTCTTCATGACACTCAGAGACAAAAAGCCGTCTGTGATGTTGTTGGGAGAGTCCACCGCAGAGGAAAGCTGCTCTAAGAGGAATCTCCCACAGGATTCAGCTGTTAAGGGAAATGCTTTGAATAACAAAACTGGTCCATCACTTTTCTGTAGATTTAGAAAGCTAAGACAGAGGAAGGCTGACAATTGCAATTATTTACAACTCCCCTTCGCAAGTATTCCCATTTGCAAAGGCCTGATATGAAAGACAAATCGTAGGTAGATTCACGTATTTCAGTGACTGTATCAGGTTTTGTAAACAGCAGAAACTGTAACTGTTATCATACATACTGTGTACGTATATACTTGTACCCATCTTCCACTTCCCCATCACCCGGATGCCCTCATTTTGAAATATCTGAGGGTGTTATTTGCACAATTACAGACAATCAGGTTATCAGCAGCTGACCCAGCAGGCTCCAAATGTCCTGCAATTGTTAAGTAAAACATGCAAGTCAAAGATCAAGTGCACAATTAACTGCCCAAGAACCCCAAACCATGGGCCTACAAGGAAGCTGGGGGGGACTTTTTACAAGGGCCTGTAGTGACAGGACAAGGGGGAACGGGTTTAAATTGAAAGTGGGGAGGTTTAGATTGGACATCAGGAAGAAATTCTTCCCAGAGAGGGTGGTGAGGCACTGGAACAGGTTGCCCAGAGAAGCTGTGGATGCCCCATCCCTGGAAGTGTTCAAGGCCAGGCTGGATGAGGCTTTGAGCAACCTGGTCTAGTGGAAGGTGTCCTTGTCCATGGCAGGGAGGTTGGAACTAGATGATCTATCTTTAAAGTCCCTCCAACCCAAACTGTTCTATGATTCTATATGGAGCCCAACAGCAGATTCCTGAGTGAGGGCTTGAAAAATACAATACTGTGTAGCTTTGTTTTGTACCAATGCCGCCATCTCTCCCTCCCTTAATGTGTTCAGGCTCGGAAGAGAGAAGAAAAGTCAAAACCAATGACCCAACCCAGAAAGGAATTCAATCTACCAACAGCCACTCGTGTTACTTAACTTCCCTTATGAAAAGGAGCTCCCCATGTGGAAGTGGAAACAACTCCCATCCTAGGCTCCATCCCCCCTAAGGCTGGAGAACAGGAAGAGCAGAGGGAGGTAGTGCAGTACCTGGAGAAAACCTTGAGCCGAGAGGGCGCAGGACCCATGTGCTGAGCCTAAGCAGGCAGACCTGGGGGCAGCAACGTCTACCAGAAACAACCTGCTAGAGGGGTGGAGTTGCCCACCACTTCTCCTGCAGATGCCTGAATCCCAATACAGTAAAAGACCCTGCCTGGAGGCACTGCAGCTGCTACAGAGTCCACAGAGCACAACCGAGGGGCTGCAATAGCCGGACCAAGGTGATGAGACCAAAGGAGCCCATGGCCCTCCCCACTCCGGGCTAAACCACTCGATGGAGACAGCTTGGGATGCAGCTGAACTCCAGGGCTGTGAGATCCTTAGGATGCAAGGATGTGTAACAATGTGGCCGCTGTGACAGTGTGTCCTACAGCCCACCTCTAACTAGCCCCTTCCCCAGGGTTTCCTCTGGAGAGTGCAGCAAGCTCAATAAATCACTTAGCAGCCGGCAACCCCCAGAAGATCTCTATCCCAGGAACCAGAGGAACTCCTCAAGCAGATGGTTGGGAGCATGTGCTCAGCATGCCCACGCTTGGAAAATACCAGGCTCACACACCACATGGAGACCAACCTCATCGTGCATACCTGGTCAGCCCAGTGCCACAGTACGGGATCCTCTCCTCACCCCCAGAATAAGCCCAGACTAACTGGCCCAATGTAGGAAAAGGCACTACGCTCTTTCTTAGCACGTGGACAAGCCTTAAAATGGACAGCAAGAGAGATAAGGAGAAAGGGAAGGAGCTGACAGGGAACTGGGTTTCCTGCTCTTGGCTCTAGAGGAATCCTTGAATCCTTCTAGGACATGAAGCTATCGTAGAGTGACCTGCAATGACAAATAAAATACACAGAGGGGCTTCCTAAACTTTAAGGGGAGAACAGTATGACAACATGGGAAGAAGAGTAGAGAAGAAGAAAAGAGAGACCAAGCGAGATGATGGAAAACACGCCAGTGCTTAATTATGAGTGGCTCTACGGGGTTTATATTTATAAATGCATGAGGGGTACAGTGGAACAGTAAAATCATTTATGCTTAGCATTATGCACTAGATACAGCCTACGTAAAAGGATAAGGGGTATTTCCTTAGGTACCTCTGAGCCAGGCACAGCAGCTCGCTAGTGAGCAGTGCGGCTCCTGCCTCAGGGCAGGCCTGGGAACTGCCAGCCCGGAGCAAAGGCAGACTCTGCTGGGGTCTGCGACTTAGATGTGCCCTTCTGCTAACATCCCAAGGCTAACAGAAAACATAGGCGATGAATAAAAATTTAACACACTCAAGCGCTTTGCTGAATCTCATCCTGAAATGCTAGCGGGGTTTTCTGCACGTTGCCTTCCCCAGATAAACCCCATCCCCTCCACAGAAGGTGGCATGTGTCTGGAACAAAAGAACTGCATCCAAACAGATGCCTGCTTTACCTTCCCAATTTTGGTCTTCTCAGCCATTCTGTCTTCCTGAAATCACTGCATCCACCTCAGGAGATTTATTATCTACCTTCCTCTAGTCTTCATAGCAGGGAAACCCTCCATCCCCTGGCACTGGATAGATACAACTTAACCTGAGGGTTGCTGCCCACCTAACCTGCTGTCCTTGGGGTGATGGCAAGGCATTGAAAGGAGAAATCTCAGTGTTGCAGAAGGAAAATATCCCCGTGACTTTTCTCCCCACAAGATGCAGATGTAAGAAATAACACGCTGGGACTGCCACACACAGTCTCTGGTGACTTACACCGAGGGGAAGTGTTGTTTGTTGCTCTCTTGTCTCTCCGCTTACGGACCTTCATTTGACAGCTAAAATGTTTCCCTGCACTCAGATCAGTGAAAATCAGGTAAGAATTGACAGCATTTGCATTTATATTCCCTCATATTGTTTCTGCTTTTACTGTTCAAGATACCAAAGTAGATCAGCCTGATGGCAAAAACCTGCTTTCACTTCTCCCCCAGCGATTTCTCACCCTGTGAGCAAGAGGAAACCAGGCCCAGGCGACACAGCCCGGCATGCTGGATAACCAAGCGCCAGGCCTGGCGCAGCCCCAGCACCGCAGCGCCCGGCAGCCTGCCGACAGGCACCCCCCTCTCGCCGAAGGCCCGGGGACTCGCACAATTAGCTCTCAGGTACCTGCGATCAAGGCTAAACCTGAGCTAGTGCAATTTACCCTTTTTTGTTGTTCTTGTTGTTTTTCTGGGGGCGGTGCATCATTTATCTGCTTCTTAGCGGGTCGCAACAGCTACCCTCTTCACCGTGCTCCTCCTTTGAGAGACTACAGGTCTTTGGGCACGAGCTTCAATACTTAAAAGCAACGAGGAGAGAAAGCTTACGCATTCATTCCCCACACTGTATTCATTTTTAACACTGTTAGGTTTCAGGATGAAAGAGGAGGGGTCTCCGTGGTAAAACCTAGCTCCTATAAATAACACCAAAGGAATGAAAATCTTAGGGATCCACCTGTGTCTTTTGCTGACCTTTGCCATTCCTGGGTTTTGTGACAGTTTACAGAAATTAATTTTGCAACTGGGTTTTGAAATGACAGCGTCATTTAATAAATCCAGCTAAGTGATTACTTAATTATCTTATGGTGATGATAACTCAGTATATACAGCTTAGGAGACTGGATAAGCCTAAGATAGTTTGCCTAATTTGTATTTTACAAAGGTTTACAGGCTCTAGAATTAAACAGTTCAGGAACATGACTTTGAGGCCATTTGCAAATGCTGTGCTTCCTGGAGCACACAGTGTCATCCAATGACCCTGGCCAAGCATTAGCACACTGAGACTACAGGAAAAAAAACAAACCACACAAAACTTAGCAGACAAATTTTTAACTGAGGATAAACTACAAGTAAAAATTTACACTAAGAAAAACTGTTGAACTGTAATGAAGCAAAAGCATCCCTGTGCTGATTTTTGTGCCTCCCCAAAGAACCACTATGTGTGATGGAGCCCTGCTTTCCTGGAAATGGCTGAACACCTGCCTGCCCATGGGAAGGGGTGAATGAATTCCTTCCTTTGCTTTGCCTGCACACAGCTTTTGCTTTACCTATTAAACTGTTTTTCTCTCAACCCATGAGTTTTCTCACTTTTACTCTTCTGCTTATTACTTGTTAGTCATAAACACTAACAAGTCTTACAAGGAGCGGCTGAGGGAGCTGGGGGTGTTTAGCCTGAGGAAAAGGAAGCTGAGGGGAGACCTGGTCACTCTTGACAGCTCCCTGAAAGGAGGTTGTAGGGAGGTGGGTGCTGGTCTATTCTCCCTTGTAACTGGTGACAGGACAAGAGGAAATGGACTCAAGTTGTGTCAGGGGAGGTTTAGATTAGATATTAGGAAAAACCTTTCCACTGAGAGAGCGGTCAGGCATTGGGACAGGCTGCCCAGGGAGGTGGTGGAGTCACCATCCCTGGAGGTGTTCAAGGAACATGTAGATGTGGCACTTGAGGACACGGTCTAGTGGGTATGGTGGTGTTGGGTTAGTGGGTGGATAATCTCATAGGTCTTTTTCAACCTTAGCGATTCTGCAATTCTCCCCCCTATCCTACCTTGGTGAGAGCGGTCAGGCATTGGGACAGGCTGCCCAGGGAGGTGGTGGAGTCACCATCCCTGGAGGTGTTCAAGGAACATGTAGATGTGGCACTTGAGGACACGGTCTAGTGGGTATGGTGGTGTTGGGTTAGTGGGTGGATAATCTCATAGGTCTTTTTCAACCTTAGCGATTCTGCAATTCTCCCCCCTATCCTACCTTGGTGGGGGGAGTGCGGGTGGATAATCTCATAGGTCTTTTCCAACCTTAGCGATTCTGCGATTCTCCCCCCTATCCTACCTTGGTGGGGGGAGTGAGCAAGCAGCTGTGTGGTGCTTGGTCACCAGCTGGGGTTAAACCACAACAGTCCAAACTCCGCTTTTCTACTGACTCTTAAGGAAAGTTTTAGTTTTTCTACACTTTCAGTTTCTGAGAGTTACAATTTCAGGCTGAGTTCTATTTCCTGAGAAACAACCATCAGCTTTCCCACTTTCTGAAGTGCATTACAGGTATTAATAAGGTCCCTCTATTCCTCTCGATTAAACTAAGTTTGGGGTTTTTTTTCCTAATATACATGCACACCCCACACCAAAACCTACACCCCTCTCTCGCAAATGAAGCGTTCCAGACAGCAGTGTAGTTTCTGGGTTTGGCCCTAGGTGGCAGCCACACTACATACACCACCTTAAAGCCGCGGCTTGCTCAAAGCGCCCCGGGAAGGCACCCGGCTCGTTCCTCCCCGAGTGTTCCTGGGTGATTCACACCGCCGCAGCTCTTCAGGCCCCAGCATCTTCCCTGCCCAACACAAGCAAAGCGATGGCGTTGTCCCCAGCAGAATGACAAGTACTCCAGCAGGACTGCCCTTTCCTTGAAAAGCCCTGTTTCCCAAGGGCAGGAAAGGTTACCACATCTGGCAGAGCAGCGCACGGTACAAAAGAAGTACCAGACCTCTCACATGTAGTCTGCCTCCCTCCCCTTAGAGATTGTTTCTGTTACTTAAAGCTCTGTTCTGTTACTTAATGCCTTAAAGCCTTTATTACCCCAACTTCACAGCACTTTACCACTTCAAGTAATCTTCATTTCAGCCAAATGAAGGGAGTAAGTACCATTACCCTTCCTCTTTGGAGATGAAGGAAGTTGCCCAAGGTGACACACTAAGCCAGGAGCCATCCCGAAGCTGGCGCTCCCAGCTCCTAGTCCTACTGGCAGATTTCCTAGACAATCCTGCCCCCGTTAAAAGACACCCCGACTTTATTGTGGTAGACTTCAAAGAGCAGCAGCCAGCGCACACCGTCCCTCCTGGCTGCACAGCCCGAGGAGAGGCAAGCCCGCATCCCTCGCGCAGGAGGGCACAGCGCACGTCCAACTCCCGCCAACCGACGGCTGGTGCAAAGGAAAAGGTTTGGCAAAGCAGGGTGCTCTACAGCACTCCCCGCTGTCGTCTGGGTTCTTGTTCCCGCTGGGCTTTCCTTTCTTCCGCACACATCAGTAAGAAAGTGAGAAGCAGGGGGTCAGGGATGCCAGCAGGCAATAGGAGGAATAACGCTAACACTGGCAAGGAATAATTCAAAAGGCCAAGAGGCAAGATTAACATTTGAAATCACTGACAAAGCCCTGGAGTTGTCAATATTATTATTTTCTGCCACCCTCCTGATGTTCCCCTTTTTTTCCCTGAAATAGAGGTTCCAGGAAAGAGGGCAGTGTTTTTACAGCTGTGCTCCTGCAGCCTGGCATTTGGGACAGGCGTTATCAATGCAGATCCCAACACAAGCTGACTCGCCCCAGCACGATGCCGCCCTCGGCGCTGGGAGGCAGGGATGCGGGGGCTGGTCAGGGTGAGCGTCTTACATGATGGATGCAAGCATTTTGCTGCCAGGAGTGGACCCAGGGCAGTCAAAGCGTTCCTTACTCCTTCAACATCCATTTTATAAGAGAAAAATACACAGAGACAGAAGCCACCAGGATGTGGAGGAGGAATCAATTTAGGAACATCAGAGGCTCATTAAGCACCTCCCTGTAAGTCACTTAGTTAATCTCTTTTCCCTCAACATCCCTCTGGAAATCACCGATGATGACACTAAGAGTTGATGATTGGAAAGCAAGATTTATCTTGGTTTTGACCCAGCAGACAGGAGAGCGCTGCAGCAGCTGCTTGCTCGTGGCTACCTGCACTCCAGCAGGACACTGACTGGCGACACTGCCCTCCCAGTACAACTGCAGTCCTTCCAGGGCACAACCAGCAACACCACAACATGCACCTCCCCGGGTCGTCAGATATGCATACCCTGTGCACGGAGGTGCCTTTCCAAGGCTGCCACACGGCTCTGTCCTGAAATGCCCCAGCGTTAGCAGTAGCATCAGTCACTCCCACGGGAGAGGTAGGGTCATCCTAGTGAAGCAGCCCTGGGCATGCCCCTGGTACACTCGACACCCTATAGCCTTCATATCCCGCTCTGATGCCCTACAACTTTGGCTTGCTGCCAGCTGCAAAGCCAAACACTGTTGATGGATGGGCAGCGGGGGAAAGAAAGCATTCAGTATTTTATCCATCGTGATACCGACACCACTCTGTACTGTGCACGCTCACTTCACGTTGTCACTCGGCATTGTTCCACCTCTCGCAGTTATGACCCCAAAACTCGTTATTTCTGCTAATATTAAAACAGGCTTTGAATGTTTTAATATCCACACTAGGAGAGGGCAGGACAGGCAGCATCCTCAGTCAGCACTGCTGCAGAAGCATACAGTACTCCTGGGCACCCAAAGGTTCTCCTGCCCCTGCTGGGACCCGTTTAAGGTCTCAGCACACCAGCCAAGGTAATAAAACAAAGACCAGGGGAAAGATTGGAAGATGAGACTCTAGAGGGAACTGGAAAAAAAAAACCACAAAAACAAAGAAAAGAAAGATGAACTGGTGTTCACACAGAAAAGCATGTTTACAGAACAGGAGCATTTAAGTGGGTTTCAGCATGTACTTGTCAAGGAGCAACTTTTTTCTGGGATTGGTCCCTTTTCTGCCCTTCAGGTGTTACTAACACTCATGATTCCAGTGATAATTCATTTTTTAAACAAATACTCCTATTTCTGAACTTGAAAGACAATGAAAATTTCAACTTCCAGGCACTTTTTTTTTTTTTAAACACATATGAAAGAAGTTCAGCCAGCCAAAGAAGAAACCCACAGATACCTTCTATTTAATTATTTTGGAGGCCTGACCCATGAGTTTTACAGGTATAGGGTTGGCAATAAAGGCAGTGGATAGTTTCTCTGTTCATTTCCATTACACTTTCTAGCAGAAAGAGAATAAGATATCATCTATCCAATAGTTGTTCTTTACAGGACCAGAAATCTGTGCAATTCAGCCACAGCTCAGCTACTGGAAGGTATGATTATATTTAGAAATAGGACAGGCTTGAAGAAAAGGAAAATTAGAGGTAACGAAAGGATAGGAAAGGCATGATTCTGCATCTTGATATACTTATGCTACCTCACTTAAATGAATTACTTTGTAGTTCACTGTGGGAACTAGCCAACAGTCAATTCATTTGTTTCACCGTTTTCTTCTAAGAAATACAGCTGAACTTCCTCTATTTCCACTCAGTTTTTCTCCACCAACAGAAGGCCTGAGTCAGAATAATATTTTCTTCAGACATTAGTAGTTAATAAGCATTTAAATCTGTTTTCAGAGATTGTATACCATTAAAAAAAAAGAGACAAATCCCTTGTACGAGAATCCACTTATCCGTAGCATTTACACACAGGACGAGGCCTGCTGGGTTAAAAAAAGAAATATTTTAAGAGTGTATGATCTGAACCTGCATCTCGCTGCTCACACTATTTACTCTGTGCAACTCCCTCCACCGTGGACAATGAGAACAGCCCAGCTGTTTCCAGTTTCACATCACAGAGCAAACACTTCCGTTTCCTCCTGCACTGCACACTGCTTTTAAGGTCCGCACTGCAAGCAGCATACAACCAGTTTCTATGAGAATTTCCTTCCAACACCTGAGAGAGGAAAATTCAAACGTATTTAACATCTGACCTCAGAGACCTTCAAAGTGCCATTCACCATAAGTACAGCCTTTTTTTAAGAACAGCTTATCAGAAATCCAGATGAGTAATAGTGATCACAAACCTATACCAGAGTTTTCAGAAGAACTGGTAACCAGTTCTTGCCAAGCAATCATCAATAGCCAAGTGAGCACTTAATGGGAATGATTATCATTACTTTTAAGGGTGTCAAACTGAAACTGAGTCAGTGTTTTAAAGGTGATTTAAAGAGCAGTTCTCAATACTGAAGTGGCTCCCAAGTCCCCACTGCCAAAACGCACATTCTCCTTCTCAAAGTGGTGATGTTACCTCCCTAGTGTCCAAGAGAAAAGGCACCACTTGCTCTGATAACAAGCAACACTAACGAACCATACAAAGGAAATAATGGGTTACTTTGTGCATCTGACAGCTGACTGCAGTTTTAAGATTTCTCAAGTTATTTCACTTCAGGTACATGTAGCAATTACAGCCAGCATTTTTTTCCAGACAGAAGCATGGCTCTTCAATTATGGCAGCCATTTCAAAGCAACACTCAAATTAATCTAGCCAATTTTTCCAGCCCTGAAGTCCACAAGGTTAAGGTTTGACAAATTCCAGTAGAGCTAAACATTCCTGTGCTACCAAAGTGGTAGGGAATGGGGCAACAGCTCCACTCCTCTCCTCGCCATGCAGCCGCCAAGGTAAAACCTATTCACCCCAGAAAAAGGGTGCAGGTGATGTGCTAAGCAAGAGCTTTGGGAACCCTGTATTTGTCAGGTCTGACAGCTAGATTTCAGGAGGGAGCTGCCAATTGCCAGGGTGCAGTGCCACAGCAGATCCAGCCCCGGCTGCAGCACCCCTGCCTCCTCCCCTACCCAGGTACTCTGTTCACTGATCTGGCTGAAATTTAACTGTGGAGAAAAAAAAAGCGCAATTACTGTTCAGCCAGACCAGCACCCCCGATGCCTCTCACCACAACCCTGGCAGCTCCTTAATATGCACGAGAAAGGAAGAAACATAGGACTGGGATGGAAAGAAAGGCAAGACTGGACCTATGACAGGTGTAAACCAGGGACGCACCTTCGAGTTACAGCCAGACAATTTTTTTGACAGCAGAATGAAATGAAGCTGTGAACTCAGTGCTGTTGCCAGGAATTCGATGCATCAAAAGGCTGCCCTCACAAACAGCCCCTCGGCCATCGCAGCCAGCAAAAAGGCCGAGGGCACTGCTCTGAGGACATAAAAGGCACACCAGAAAACGGACCTCCCTGCAACATCACAGGATATGGCGGGGGGGTGGGGAAACACACCAGTGGGAGTGGGGTGTATCCCAGTATCAGGGACACCCTG
Source organism: Eurypyga helias (assembly GCF_000690775.1). Taxonomy (NCBI): domain Eukaryota; kingdom Metazoa; phylum Chordata; class Aves; order Eurypygiformes; family Eurypygidae; genus Eurypyga; species Eurypyga helias. The sequence goes on from NW_010266234.1 coordinate 51,078, forward strand.
TGGTCAGCCCTCACAAGGAAGCAGTGCATCCCACCCAGCAAAATCCTGGATCAAGGCAAGTCAGGTGCCCGTTTACTGCTGGGTTGACAAAAGACAGTCTTAAGTCAGGACTGAGATTCGGTCTTAAGCCTGTGGCTCTGTAATAACACACCTTAACTGCTCCAGACCCTTGAAGGGATCATTTGACTAATATTTTCTTGCTGTTTGAGTGAAACAAACATTACATTTCCCTGGGTCAGTGTTTTGGATCCAGCAGTTACCACAGCTTCACAAAACAGGAATAGTGATAGAACTCCAGGATATTAATAAATATATGGAAAGTCACAACAACACATATTTCAAGTCTTTGTACCCCATCCATTCCCTCTCCACTCCCCTTCAAATTACAACAGCAGCCAACAGGATGCCGAAATCAATGTCTAAACGCAAAGTGAGACCAGGCTACATTCAACACAGCAGGGTCTAATAATAAACCAAATGCAGATGATCTTAAATTTATCTTT
>NW_010266234.1:51680-54726 GCF_000690775.1 Eurypyga helias
TATTAAAAGTGGCATCAGAAGTTTTTCCAACAGTCACCCATAGCGGAGCTCTCCCGGAGGCTTTGCCGCAGACCCGTACAGCACAAGGAGAAGGAATTTGGCACAAGGAGCTCGTACTCACCGTCTGCAAAGTTTCTTCCTGCCTTCTGCTTTGGCTCTGTCGGTTGATAAAGGAGCGTGTCGAGAGTTTGTAATGGTTCAACAAGCAGATGATCACTACCACCATAACAGTTATGACCACAATTATAATGATGATTTGAACAAACTCCAGTTCAGCTAAAACAAAGGAAAAAAAGAGGAAAACAGGTCAATCACCCACAGAATGTTATCCATCAAAGCCAAAATTTGAAAAACCTTTATTATTTCATCAAGACTGATCTTGAGTAAGATGTTCACTGCTGTCCATTTCAAAGTTTTGCAAAAAAAAAAAATGTATTTGAAAAGCATGAAAGCTATCCAATTTTGGGCAGTGCCTATCAGTGTGCATGAGGGACTGCAGGTGAAAGCTAAAACTTCCTGGTGATCCTTCTCTGCAGCCTTCACAGGTAACAAAGTCCTCAGCACAGGCACCACAGACAAGCCTTTTGGGTAATACAACAATTTCACTGGGAGGGACCAACCAAAAACTAAAGCCAACAACCCAAGAACATGCGGACAAAACCCACCCTACTTTAACAGCCACCTGCAATGCCAATAGAGCCCAGAGGGCTCCATAAGTTTCACAGCAGAAGCCATCAAAAAGAGGCGTCAGGACACTGTATTTAATAAACCATCTTTTTTTTTTTTAAATCAGCTGAATAGCACAAAAGCTACCTAAATGGAGTGGAAAGCAAACTTTTCTCCTATGGGAGCTACACATGGTGTCATTTTTCAATTCCTTACTTCTCTCCAACTAGAGTAAAATTAACTTTTCCAGGACATTCCCATTCAGGTAAAAATCTAAAAAGAGATCTGGTACTCTAAAACAAGATATGTTCCACTATGGTTAAAAATGAAACCAGGGCCTTGGCTGTTGCAAGAGATACAATTACAATGAACTCCATCATCTTATCTGAAGTCCTGCCTATACCACAAATATTAAGTATATTTAGAAATGAGTCACTCTTGCACCCTTTCAGCTATATTGGAACAGCAAGGATGAGCAACGTAAGGGGAAAAATTGCCCTTTGGAGTTACACAGTTGCTGGTATTTCTACGGAAACTGCCTTGCTCACAGGGGATGCTCTCATCTTGAAAGAGAACTCCAGTTAATGGGAGGAGGTCTTTGGTTGCTAGGCTGGTAGAAAAAGCAAAGAAGCAGTGCAAGTTGCTCAGTTTCAGCACTTTCCAAAAATGGCACTACTTTTGGCCACTAACACATGAATTTTAGGGAACAGATATTAAATTTCCCTTTCAAAAGCCAATGAGGAAAGAAACGATAAAATATAAAAGCAAAAAAAGTAAATGTCGGGGAAAACATGCTTCCCCCTTCTCTCTCTCATTTGTAGTCATCCTCAGCCCCCGCGTAACATCAGTACGCTTACACAAACACAACACGGCTGTGGAGCAGAGCTAGAAAAGTGCTGGTCAGACAAAATCCCAAATGACCCATGGTGGAACTAAAGGAAACGCCAGGCTGTTTCATCATTCTAAGATTTCTTGGAAGCAAAACCGCAGACCGGAGGAGCTGCGAGAGCACCGGTGTCTGGTGGAGGCCGGTGTCGAGGTCCAGCTGCTTGTCACAAGTTACCAGCAGACACGGGCTCACCACCATCTAAGTACTGAAGTTCTGCCATCATCTCAGTAGGACTAACTGAACTTATTTAAGGCTAAGGAAGGAGCAGAGGGCGACAACATATCTACGATTTTAATTTCTATTTGCTGTTAAGTGCCATCCACCATCATTAAGACCACCAACACTTCCAGAAAACTTGATTTGTCAGTCCTCTGTTCTACTTTTGCTATCGGTCCCATATGCAGCAATTATTTTCCGCCCCCCTTGAGTCACTGGAAGCCAATGGTGTCAACACCGAAAGATCAAAAAGTAGAAAGCACAGAATTAAAAAACAAACCCACCAAAACCACGCTTAAGTAAAAAGTCATTTTTTCTTGTCTTAGAAGCCCAGAATAAAAGACCTGACACAGTCGACAACTGCTGCAATTCACGATCTGCGGCTACTAAGTATCAAAGGGTTTCTTTACACAAAACTTTTTTTTTTCCCCCGTCCATGTAATACTTTAGACTGGAAATTGGGAGTCAGTTGCTAAAGGGCAACATGCAAAACAAGCAATGTTGATTTAGGCTTTCCTAGAATGCAAATATCGCTGGAATGACATGTTACTCCTCTATCTGCCAAGGACAGTGTCTTCTAAATTTATCAAGGCCCCAGCATTTCAGTGGCAGAGGAGAGTACCTCTCCTTTCGAAATAAAGGATCAGGACTGCGCGCATTTCTCTTGCGAGAGAGTCGGCTAAAAATACGGCCATACAAAAAGAAAAAAATCACAGCACATAGGTGTGAGCACACGGGATTTTTCCAAGTCCAGCTTTACACAGCAAACACTAAAAAGGCAACAACACACCCTACTGATGTTCCAGAGGATTTCCTCGCTGGAGAGAGAAGGGAAAGGAAAGGTGATTTTCAATCTCCCTCCTTCTGCTATTCATTAAGTTATTAACGTGGGGGAAAAAAAAAAGAAAAAAAGGCAAAGCGACCAGAGCAGCAGCCCCTCTGTTTACGGGCACTGCTCCCGGCAACCCGAGCCGTCCGGGGCGGCTGCCGCCAGGCGCTGGGTGACTCCGTCCCGCACCTCCCCGAGGGAGAAGAGAAACGATGCTTTTTCCCCCCCCAAAGCCTCTCCATCACGCCTACCTGTTCCTTCACTCGCACATACCTGTTTCTTCACACCAAGGAGGTAATATTTATAACAGCTCCCCCCACACCCCGCCCCGTGAATATCCTTCACGGTACACGCACAACACGAAAAAGGCAAGCGTATACGGAACGGGAACAGCTCCACGGAGAAGCACGAAGGGCAGAAATCCTTGGTAACGCCGCCAGCCATCA
>NW_010266235.1:0-15086 GCF_000690775.1 Eurypyga helias
TCTCAACTTATATATGATATACTGAATTAGTATGTAACATACTGAATTCTGTATAATGTATTTTGTGACATAACACACAGAGATACATACATATAATTGATATAATTGTTTGGAGTAAATTGCTGAACAATTATAAACATAAAAGAACAGTGAATGTCCTGTGATTGGGAAAAGTAAGAACAGATGCCAGTCTGCTCTCAGGATGTGCTTCAAACCTTATCTTGTCCAGCATTAAGGCTTTGCAGCCTGTAATTTGTCAATTATGGCTGAGTGTTCTCCCTCAAATGGAATATCTATATTCTTAGTCATGATTCCTAAGGTAAATGTGCTATTCTGCTGATGTAGCCACAAAATAAATTTATCCATTTCATCAATGTAATCACAAATTTGCCTTCTGCACCTGCCAATTTGAGAATTCTTCTGTCCTGAGAAGCAGCCTTTTCCTAGACAAGTTTTGGAAAAATGAGCCTTTAGAGCTGGTGGAATGGAGAGACTTGGTCATAAAATATTTCATAGAAGACCCTACAAAGTGGATTTCCCACATCTGATGTATCAAATCCGTTTCTGCTTCAGATCTATGTTGGAGGACAAGACAGTTGCTTGAATTTTAAGAGTGAGTGATGATAGAGGTTGCAAACATCAGTGGTAGCTGCAAGCCCTCTACTAGATTAAGCATATCATCTGACCTAGATCAAGTCAACCCCAGCACCTGGATAGCAAAGAAACATTTAAGAAGTAAGGAAAATTAAAAAAAAAAAAAAAATCTTTAATTGGAACTATGATGACTGTGGGTATATAGCTTAAGCACTACTTTGACTGCCCATTCTGGAAATATTCTAACATTTTAAATCCTGATGTAGAAAAAAAAAAGAAAAGGCATGTTTTATGAAAAGAGCAAGATAAGTGTGTATTTGAAGTGAGGAATATATTTTCTTCCCTAATAAAACTTGTATGTTCTGTTAGTAGGACTAAAAGGTATACTTTTGGGTGACAACTGAATGTGGAATTTCTGTTTTCCTCTAAGTGTATTTTGTGAATTGAAAACTTCAATGCCAATCAGTGTGTTTTATAAAAAGAAAACTGATTTAAGTAAATTAATGATGTGCAAAAAGCAGAAACTATTTTTTAAAAAAATTGATCTATATTATGCAGTAATAATAGGTTCTTTTAACTATCATATTAATTTTTAGTACATATTTAATGGCTTTTAAAATTTGTAAATGAACTGTCATTAATGTGCAGTACACCTTGGTGATCTCCAAAAGCTTTAAGTTTTTGATGAAGAGCTAGCGACTTTAATTCTGCTCTGAAGTATCTGCAGCCTACCTCTCTGTGTTCAACCAGCAAAAGCAAAATTAATGAAAAGAAGCTTGGCTATGTGACTTGCAAAAGGAAAAAAGGTGTTTGGAAATGTGATCTTCCCATCTAGAACTAGTGAGAATTAAGTTTCCTGCAAACCCGGCTCTGTTTGCAGCCCCCAGGGGAAAGAACGATCATAAAATGTGCACGCAGAGCTGCACTGAGCACTGAAACGTGGTGCACGTGACATGCCAGCAATCTCCTTCTGTAGCTTTTGCTGAAAAATCTATATAGCAACTCCCAGGCTATAAAACAAAGCAATTGCACTGATCACTTAAGCTGTAAGGAACATGTAGTTAGAAATATGCACAGTTGCTACTGTCTGTAAATACAGCTACAAAAATTGAGCAAAACACTCAGCTACAGTAAAATGGTTTGTTTCAGTGAAATTTTAGGAAAAATCCCACCCTTTAGTGTGTTGCAGTTGGAGCTCACTAAGTCTCGATGCTATTGTAATTTCTGCAGTGCAAAGGGATTTTCAAGAAAAGAATTAGAAACAATGCACTAAGTCAAGTGGAAATTTTTATTATTACCCTGCATGCTTCCGAATGCTGATATCTTCTTATTCAAAGGATTACTATTCCCAAATCTTTTTGTGTCAGAGTAATAGAGGGCTACTTGATTGGTTGCTTAGAGGCTAATCTTGGGAACTGTAAATAAAGGCTTGTTAAAACCAGAACAAATCTGTCTTAGTGCCTATGAAAAACAACCTAGGAAAATGCTCATTCTCATTTCAGTGTCTCTCTTTGTTTTGTACATTACTTTTCTTCTTTATTTACCTGTCTCAAACATAGGTTTTCTTTAGATAAGCAACACATACCTGTCAAAAAGAGATCAAGAACATTTTCCTTTTTATTCAGACAGTTCTTCCACGCATATGGAAAAAATTAAGAACATCTGTACTCCATAATCTATGCTGCTCTGTTGATAAATTTCCTAAAAGTTCTGTAGATTACTTTGATTTTTTTTTGTGTGTGTGTCTGTAGGGCTGCAATGACATCCCTTTTTCATACATTCTATCTCTGACAGTCCTGACAGTCATTGGAAACTTCAAAATTTTGCAGCCTTCAAGGACGAGTGTTACACACTGGTGAAAAACTGTGATTTCATGTGTCCTTGTGGTATTTAATTTGATACAATGATAAGTACTTAATGCTATTTGCTATAAACACTTTTAAAATGCGGTTTGTAAAAAAATAACCCACCATAAAAAATAAAAACCCAGACAAAAGTTTCTTCAAACAAACATCCTCAAAATAGGTGGTTAACTTATATTCTGTAAAAAGGGCGGTTCGTGTGTTCATAGAACCAAAGTCCTACTGGAAGCACTATACTGGAGAAACACCAGTCTGAAGGTAAACACATTTCTGTGCTTGTGTGATTTAGCATAGCTGCTTGCCACAAAAAATGAAAGTGTCATGATCTCCTACAACAGCTTTACTTTTCATTTTGGTTCAGTTGTCATGCAAACAGAAAGCTGTTTGTGGAGTACTACCATCAGTAGAGGTGAGCAGGTGTAGTTTGATTTGTATAGCTAGTGGGACTGACATGGAAAAACCAACACAGAGAAATTTGTCCTGTTTCTGAATAGAACATTTTTTCTTTTTGGTTAAAAGCTTCTCAAACATGAAACAAAGTAATGGAAAGCGAAGCAAGATGGAATCCCCCAGGGACACTTGTGTAGTGTTCCTTCTTAAAGCAAGCATCAGCCCTTGCATTTTTCTGTCACCTTACGGTTCTATCTGCACATTCTCTCCCTTTGGTAACCCGATCAAACTGGATAGAACATGGTCTTCAGGGGAGAGGTGGTTTTAATTTTCTTTGTGCCTCTCTCCTGTAAGTTTCCAATTTTCCCAGTATGGTATTTGCTACTTTTTAGCCCTGCTTTGTTTCTTACCATGCCATTTATACTTAAAAAAACCCCACAAACAAACAAACAAAAATCCCAAAGCCTAGGAGCTTTTATTGTTGGGATTGTAATTTTCATACTGGGGTCTTGGTTGCTGACTACATTACCTTTAGTTTCATTATTTGGTGAGTAGTTAAAATTCATCTAAATTCCACTACCCTGCACCCTTATTAGGCAGATACAAAGTACAGAAATTGCTTTTCCATTGCAGTTTTTCTTAACACAGCATATTTTGCTGCGTCCTTCACATCTGCACTGAGATGTTACAGTAGAAGTGTATTCAGTTTGAGCATTTTGGCTTTCAAGAGTCATTTAAAGATCCTTTTCTACCCGTATAAATTTAACTGAGTTTGAACCTCTATCACCCCGAGAGAAATTAACTCAAAATTTCCAACTTTTTCTGGTCATCAGTGTGAAGATATAAACCAGTTGAGGTTTGCTCTGAGCTAGTCTCAGCCTAATTTACTGGAAATTAATGATGTTATATCTGAAAAAAAAATCCTCCTGACAGCTGCAGAGTAGAAAATCAGTGCACTGTCTACAAAAGATAACTATTAAGATGTTTCTAAAATTGGATATTTCAGTAACTTGCAAAATGAAAGTTACATTGAACAACAAAACAACCTAGCAAAAGACATTAAAATTGTCTAGGTGTGCAGCTTGACACGACAGAAGGATAATTGGACTGACTATTTCTTGAATAAACAACCACCAAAGACTTCATTAAGAAAGATTATAATTAAGTGCTACACAAATCTCAGTGTATTCATTTTTTGTTACGATACACTTATCAAAGTACAGGTGCCTACTACTGAAATCACCTCCATTAATGAGCTGTACTTACAGGGGAACTAGACAAACCTTTCAAAGTATTAATGAGGAAATATTTGATGCAATCTTAGTATGGTGTGACAATCATGCGCATAGCAAAAATACTCCTGGTTGTCTGAACTCTTCCTATGGAAGAAACTTTAATTTGTGCTTTCCATAGTATTAAGATGTTTTGAGACCTTCACAGTAAACTAGGTATGAAGGTGTCAAATGTAGCCTGAACAGCTTCCTTGAACTTTCCCTGTTTCATTCTCAATTTGTTTGGCTTTCAGTTTGAGGTGGCTCTCTTACTCCTGGGCAAAAATGTGAATTAATCCCACTCCCTAATTATTCCTGGTAAATGTTTTTCCCTCTGAGGAAAATCATACCCCTACCAATATGACACCTCAAAGTCACCTAGATGACCTAATATTTCAATTTTCCCTTGCCTTTTTTCTTATCCTTTCCACCCTTGTTTTTTGCCTTACTTAGATTTTCTGTGCCCTTTCTTTTATTTTGGTCTATTTTGCTTTGCCTTTTGCATTTTTTCCCTTTATTTTGTTTTATATACTGCCTTCCCCCCTCCGTTGTCTTTGTCCTGGCTGTTCTTGCCAGATGCATTCATAACTTCCTTCCCTGTCTTTTATGGACTTTCTTAGGTCCACTGACTCTCTTAGATTAAGTGGCACCTTACAGCTAAGACTCAGTTCTGAAACTGCCACTTTCACATTTCACAATGCAGAGCACATATCTCCATCTCTCAACAGAGGATGATGACTCTTATCACGAGCTGTGTAGTTCAATCATTTATGTTTAAAAGACATGCAGACTTCTCTTCTGGACTGTAAATAATATTACTGAGTTTGCAGTTTCAATTTTACTGTATCATTTTGTTCAGCATTCCTAGCTATTCTACTTTGCCACTTTGGTCTGGGTAACTATTTTGACAGATAGTCTTCCCTGTCCAATTTAGAATGCTTTTTTTAACATGGAAAGTGATGAAGTCACTGAACTGCAGATATCTGCATTCAGTGGCTCTTTGGCAGCTCTTCAGCTGGATTATTCCTTGGTTTATGGCTAAGATTAGTGCTATAGAAGGGGGAAAAAACAACCTGGCATACCCGCTGGCCTCAAAATAGGAGCTGGTCTCAGCACTTCCACTTTGGCATTAGGCGTCATCCGAAGTAACAGGTCCACTAGGACTGCAGAAATGTCTATGGACATGAGGGGAGTCCAACAGCTGAATGCAAACAAGGAAGCAGTAAATTTCATTTTGTACAGGTTGCTACAGATTACACAGATCACCAAGTGCTACATGACAGAAGGAGGAAGGAATGCTGAGTGATTACACTTTACAAAGGAAAATAATCTGGTACTCCTCATTAACAAGTAACTCCATGCAATTGCATCATAAAGTCTGACTGTCCTTCTTAACATTCTTTTGTGTGCGTTTGTGTGTAAATAAATAAAATCAGTGTGAATGTACATTTGTGTCTCTAGTTATAAATCTGTTTATATGAGATTCTATTACTTTAGTCACATCCACAACGGACAAAACCTGAGTGATTCAATTTCTGATGTTTGGCATAGCTTTTTAGATCAGTTATCCCATCAGTACAAATGGAATGATTTCCATGGTTAAAAACACAACAGGACACTATAGTGATATATAGAATTTCTATTTATTATTTGTAACTCTGCATTTAGCAGTAGCCTTTCTCATATAGAGATTTTTACAGCATACTATAACTGATGGTAGCATAAACGCTATTACTCTACCCTGGCCTCTTTCTAATTCAGGTTGTGCTTTGCTTAACTGCATTTTCTCTCATTAATATTCTGAACTTTTAAGACTGGTAGCAGCAGTAATAAGTCACTCCACTAATACCAGTATGTCAGAATTTATAAGAGCTTTGTTCAAACTACTCATAAATGCCAATAATGACATAGAGTCTCCTTGAATCTGGAAGTGCTTAGCTGGAGCTAATGTCTTTACTGAAATCCCCAAATCACCTGTGAAGTCTCCTTAGCAATCATACTTAAACTACTATTTACAAAGAAGCCTATGATGTCCTCACCATCTTAGTGACCTCAAAAAGACAAAGTCAATGCGCACAGGCATGGAACACCAGATTATCTGAAACTCATTAATGTGAACAACTCAAACATAACGTAAGCAAATATAATCCCACCATCCAGTTGTTCCACCAGCTGTCACTTAATAAGTTTTCGTAAATGTGCTTAAAAGTTCTGATTTTATTTTTTTTTTTTATTTGTCAATACATTCGTTTAGTTGAGTAAATTTAGTCATATATCTGCAGATAAAATACTTCTGTTAATTGACCAATGTCATAGACCCAAAATGAGATTTTACTGTACCAGAATCTCCCTGAGTATCAAGGTTTTGAAAAAAAGGGGTATCTATCCAAATGTCTCTGATGGTAGTTTAGCAAAACAAATTTCTCTTAGGTATTTGACTAAAGACATCTGTAATAATCATGATAAGGTAAACACAAATATTTAACCCCAAAGCTCCCCTACATACATTATAAAGCTACACATAGACAAGAGCTCTTTCATACATGGATTGGAAGAGCAGCAAAACCACCTTATGACTATCATTGATATAAAGCTGTATTTTGGTTCAGTTATTCTTCCAAGGTCCTAAGAACTCTTGAATCCTCTAAAAGCAGACCTGAAAGTACTGGACCTGGTACATACTGCTGTCCTGGAGACAAGTCACCTGGCACATGACATTCTGCCTTTGTAGTTTTTGATGCTCTGATTACACAGCAGTAGCTTGAAGCCTTTCTAATAATTGTGCTGTATATCTAATTTTTAATGGGCTGCAGTGGTGTAAGCTATTTGGCTTTCTCGATTAGTGCAGAAACTTTGCAGTAGTTCTAGCTGGGATGGAGTTAATTTTCCCCATAGCAGCCCTCATAGTGCTGTGCCTTGTATTAGTAGCTAGAAGGGTGTTGATAACACACCAGTGTTTTGGCTGCTGTTGAGCAGGGCTGGCACAGCATCCAGATTGTCTCTCCAACACTGTCCCCTCACCAGTAGGCTGGTGGTGGGCAAGATCTTGGGAAGGGAGACAGCCAGGACAGCTAACCCAAACTGACTAAAGGGATATTCCATACCATATGATGGCTGCTCAGCAATAGGAGCTAAGAGAAAGGAGGAGGTGGGGAGGCATTTGTTGTTAAGACATTTGCCTTATGGAACAACCATTACATGTACTGGAGCTCTGCTTTCTGGGAAGTGGCCTGCTGATGGGAAGTAGAGAATAAATCTTTTGTTTTCCTTTGCTTCTGTGCATTCTCTTTGTTTTTGCTTTGTTAAACTGCCTTTATCTTGACTTATGAGGTTTTTTTCTATATTATTTTCTCTCCTCCCTGTCCTGCCAAGGAGAGGAGTGACAGAGTGACTTGATAGGCACTTGGCCTCCAGCCAGGGTCAACACACCACAGCTTCTTAAGCAAAAATTTGGGAATAACAGCTGAGATGCAAAGAAGAAAATAGTGAGAACATTGTTTGGGGGAAATTAAGTTGATGTAGTCACAAATCTTAATCCAGTAGGATTTCTTAAAAAATATTGGTCTTCCTTGCTGTATTGACCTACAGTAGTCCCTTTTTTTTTGTGTGTGGGACTGGTTCTGTTTTCAGTGTTGCCTTGTTTGGTATTAATTAAATGTATCAGAAAGCTTCTTATCTCTGGAAGGAATTATTTTTCAGTAGGAAAAATAATTATTTCTGAGAACTGGAAAGAAAAAGGAAATTACATGATAGAAAGTGACAAGAAAATAAAAATCATTATGAAAGTGATGAATAGAAATTGCTTGGCTCTTTATTAGTTATGAATTAGTACTTTTTTCAAAGTCCATAGAGCTATGCCAATTCTGCAACCACAAATTTAGCAGATCAACAGACCAAAATCAAATAGCTATTTAATGAAAACATAAATTATTTGGTAGCATCTTGTTGCAAAACCAGATTTTATTTCAAAAGGAAGAGGAGATCTTTTATTTGAAACAGTTATATTGCAAAGAAAAACACTATTTTTCTGTGTGTGATAGGCCGCATTCTCTTCTTAATTCAATTATTTATTAATTTTTTCTTTCTGTATCTTTTTTAAACTAAATCAGTGCATAAGTTGTGTTTCACCCCCTGAAAAAACACATTAGCTCATTGCTATGGAAACACAAAAAAGGATGTGTTTGTCTTAACTAATGGAATAATTTAAAAAACATTTTAATTAAAGCAAGCCAAAAGGATGATTTCATATTAATTTAAGGAATAGACATACAAGTTAGCATGACATGTATCAACTCAACCATGATAATTGCTCATTCGTGTACTCTTCAGACATGACAAGTCATGAGTTAACTCTACCAAAGTTACTGTTGGACAAGGTATGTAAGTAAAATAAGTAGCACTGTTTCCTTTTGATATAAGTTTGGAGTGGACAGATTGCCACAGTCTAATTTTTACTAGTGATTTGTTAAACAATGACAACTTGAACAGGTGTCTGAGTCTTTGGTAGTTTGAGACATAGTTTAAACTAAACATAAATAATCTTTGTACACTTGAAACTAAAATAGATTACTTTATAGCATTTGTACTGCTTTAACCTAATGGGAACTTCAATCAAATTAAAATTAAATCTTTGCAATAAGACCTAGTTTGGCCATGCAAAACAAGGGTAAGATCAGCCTTCTGGTATATGGAATGCACCCTGTTCTTGTGGTACCTAATTTGAGGGGGAAGTGCTGCACATACTTCAAGTTTCAGTAGAGAGGGCTGGACCCCCATGCGGTTAATGGAGCCTAAAATTGATTTAACAAACCAGACCTTTAACTGAAGCCTCTTTATTGCAATTGAAAACCATATGTGATTATCAAAACAGAAATTGAAAATGACCAGGGAAGACACCAGATCTTCCAGTAATAATTATTTTCTTTGTTTACATGCAAATGTGTTCAAAGTGTTCTGACTGTCCCTGTAAGGACTCCCAGCTCATGGAGAAGACCATTGTGATGCAGGTTGTTCCCTGCAGCCCATATTGGACCACCGTGGAGCAGATATCTACACTGCAGCCCATGGTGGACCCCAGGCTGTGACCCTGTGGAGAGCAGGCTCCTGGTAGCAGCTGCTGCTTGTGGAGCGCGTGGTGGGATGCTCCCCCCACTCCCCGGTTAAGCAATAACCACCAGTGGCAATCGTGACAGTTGCATCCAGCTTAAGTTGGACTTTGGGGAAACAGATGTCAGCGCAGTAGCCCAGAGTTGTCTGGCACAGTAATACAGACATCTTGCTGGTATGCAAATATGACCATAAGTAAATGATCTTACTCTATAAATACTGGACAGCCCAGAGCCCGTTAAGATCATCTACACAGCAGTGGGCTGCATGCCAGGATGTTCCCTTGTGTAGGGATGCCTCCTCAGGTTGCTTCTTGAGGTTGAGAGAATACTTATCACATCAAGTACTCAGTAACTGAATTGGGAATAAGCACACTGAGCCTTTGAAATCTTAGCTAAGTGATATAAAGGATCGATAACGCATGTATAATCCTTTAGTGTATAATGTATAAACTGTTGCCTATATCTGGGACTAAGTCTGGATCCAGCCGGACCTAGACTCCTCTCTGAGAAGGAGTTTAGAGTGCAAGGGGGTCCTCTCTGGACTTCATTACTCAAGGGGGTGGTGTCCCTAACAGTTTTGTCCTCTATGCAGTAAATAATCAAGTGTACCTTGCCTTCAAATCTTGTTAAACTACTGTTGCATTTACCACTGAATTTTTAACTCACTGTTTTATATCAATAAAGTATATTGCTATTTCTCTCTCGTGAGTGAAGCACATCTCTATCTCTCCCTGCAATAGAAAGTAGTCCATGCAGCAGCAGGTTTTGTGGCAGGATGAGTGGCCCCATGGAGGACCCACAGCAGTCTGCTACTGAAGAACTGTACCCTGTGGAAAGGACCCTCAACGGACCAGTTCTTGAACGGCAGCCCATGGGAAGAACCCATGTTGAAGTTAATGAAGAAATGTATTCCATGGGAGGGACCTCATGCTGGAGCAGAGGAAGACTGAGGAGGAAGGAGTAGCAGAGTTCACAGCTCTGGTTCCCCATCCCCCTGCATCACTCAGGGGGAGGAGGTAGAAGAGTTGGAAGTGAAGTTGAGCCTGGGAAGAAGGGAGGAGGTGGTCGTGCTGGTGGTTTTAGTTTTGTTGTTATTCTCATTACCCTACTCTGATTAATTTGCAATGAATTAGTTTCACTAAGTTGAGTCTGTTTTGCCCATGGCAGTAATTGGTAAGTCATCTCCCTGTTCTGGTGGCTATCCAAGGTAAACCTACTACAAATGTAATTATAAGTTTGCTATCCACAAAGGAATTCAAATCCAGTTGTAACAGGATAAGTGTTCACATCAACCTGTATTAAAAAGGGCTTTAAGTGAATTTGTTGTGTCACCTTAAAATTTACTAAGGTCTTAACAATGGACCAATGCTGAACTGCAGGAACTGTAACTAGAAGGAGTTTGCACATGCTGTAAGGAAAGTATTCAGAACAGCTGTGCCCAGGGTGATGGTTCAGATGTGCCTATTTGCCTCACTGCATACTCTAAAGGCACAGACATGTCTAAGAAGATATGTCTAAAACCGGTTAATTTACCTCATTCTCATTTTCATCGACTTACTCAATTTTTCATTATGTTTAATGAAATCAACAAGAACTAGGTAATTTATTTTGTAATTAATATAGCCTTCTTTTTAATACTGATGAGCTTTCTATTTGGACAATTAAATCACTGATGCCAAAAAAACCCTTGCAATGACTGCAGAAAATAACAATTTTTCCTGCACAGACATGCTTTTGCATAATTGTCTTTTAACTGTACTCATAGTTTTCTCTGACAGGATACAGGAATATATCTGTAACAATGGCCTAATTGATGTAGAGACCTGTATTGCATTGTCTATCTCCTTAAAGCAGTAGAAAAATATCTTCATTATTACGTTTTGTTTCTTCCTCTGGACTGATGTTACTAGGCTGTAACTAAAATCTGTGACATGCCTTGTAACAATTGTGACTTCTGTTATGCAAAATCTTAGGCTAAGTAATCCTAATGGTCCATTTTGTACATAAAACCTATGACATAATAAATGTCCTTGGCTGCACTTAGCCAAGTAACCTTGTAGGTTAATCTCATACATTCTTTTCCCCAAACTTGACAGTCTTTTCATCTTTTACATTCTATTCCTGTCATCCAACTACTACTTCATACAAACTCACTATATTCATAGAATCATGGAATACCAGGTTGGAAGGGACTGCAAGGATCATATGGTCCGACCTTTCTTAGCAAAAGCATGGTCTAGACAAAACGGTCCAGCACTCTGTCCAGCTGAATCTTAAGTCTCCAGTGTTGAGAAATCCACCACTTCCCTGGGGAGATTATTCATTGTGCACAGCAGGATCCCAGACTCTGCAGTATTGTGGTCACTGCAGCCAAGGCTATCACTAAGCGAGATACTACAAAGCATTCTTTCTTTGTTTGTGAGTAGCAAGTAAATAATCTTTATATATGTGCTGGCATGCATTTATAGAGCAGTGTGTTTATTGGTTAAAAAAGTAATGTATTATAAAATATGGCAAATTGACAGACTTTGTCCCAGAGGAAGCTGGTGCATAAGGAAATATCTGAATGTATAGAAAACTCACTTGTGAACCAAAACCAGCAGCCACATGAATGGCTGGATTAGATGGGCTCCTTGCATCTCTTCCAGATTCCATTTCACAGTCCCTACTGCTCCACTTCTCCCTTCCACACAGTAAATGTTTCTCCTAGACAGTAAACCCTGAGTCTTCAGCTTCAGACATTGTTTTGCGGACTTTGAGGCATCCATCTCTGGTCACATAGAAACAGTGAAGCGCACATGTTTGGGCCTGCAGATCTAGACTTTGAAACATCACATAGATTGCAGGCTGTTGTAGCTCAGAGAAAAGCAAGAAAATTTATTTCCAACAAGTTTAATAATGTGCCAGTAATATTACTGTAGATATTAATAATATTTTCCAGCTTTTTCTTCAAAAAGAGGAATTTGTAACTGTAGTAATTGATTCTGAACTTAGCCTTTGTGTTTACAATTGGTGAAAACATTAGGAGAATACCCTCCCATTCCTATGCTGTGTTCCTTTTGCTGTCATATCTACCTTCTGTATGGAAACTGATGTCCCTGCATAGTTCTGCAAACTAGTGCAAGAAATTCCTTAAGCTAAACTTCCATGTGGATACAGGCCACATTTACACTACCTGGGGTCCCTGAACATGAGGATCACTATCAGCTAATGCTTCCAGGACACTGCCTGCCTTATGTATCTTCTTTTTTGGTGTGGGGTTTTTTGTTTGTTTGGTTGTTTTTTTTTATTTTTTTTTCCACAAGGTAATATAACAGCCATTAATAATTTAGCACAAAAGAAATACCTCAGTAAAGTACTTCCCAGTGGTAGGAGACTAATCCCACAAGTACTGATGCAGTGCTTTATTTAGTATTCCATACTCAAAATTTCTGAGTATATAGTAGCTTGTTCCATCCCATTGTGACTGAGGATGAAGGAATTCCCATTCTGGTTCAGCCTCCAGATCTGTAGCAGCTCTCATTTATGCCATTAGCAATTTGAAACCTTCAGTTGTTCCCAGCCATGGCTCATTATTGTCCCCTATACTGATGCATTTACTGAGAACCAACTATATTTACTTTCCTAGCTCTCACACAAAATGGGGCAGAAACATTAATCAAAGCTCCAGAGTATTCAGCAGGTAAGTTTCCAGTCAAAAAAAAAAAAATCTATCCTTTACATCATTGTAAGTGGCTCATAATTTATGTCGAGAGAAGTAATAGAAGTACCAGGCAGCAATTTCCTTCCAGTGGTCCATGCAAAGGGAAGACACATTATTTGTTTAGTGGTCTAGTGACAGGTGCTGGTGCTTCACTTACCATCCCTACAAAAGGTAACGAAACAGAAAGGGATTGTGGAGAGATATAAAATACGAGATAGTGTGCTGAGGTATTTAGTAGGATTGTATAATTTTGTAATTACTGGAATCAACTATATTGGATTATTCACTTTGCTAAGAAAACATATTTACAATTCTCCCTTTTTTGTTTTCTACTTCCTTCACTGTTCAGGTTTACTGCTGAAGACATCTGCTGAGGCAACATTTCAAATTCTTTAATTTAATTGTAAAGGGCAGTTTTGCAAGCATAAAGGTACAATATTTTTTCCACAACAGCTCTGCACAGCATTCTTGAAGATAATGTTTTGCTTATAGACTATTCTTTCAAATCGGTTGCTCTAGCCATTTAAATTTAATTCTACAGTCCTACAACTTTCTGGTAGTTTTCAGTAGCGGTAGTTTCTTCAGCATCATTGTTAATTAGAGAAGGAATCCAGGAAGGCTTTGCAAACTATTGCTTTCTTTTAAACTATCGCTTGCCAAGGAAATGTAACTAAAGAAGCAAATTAAATTTTTAAATAGATGGAGGCCTGTGTTAGGTAAACAAAGCAGATTATTTTAAAACAATATTCACTGTGCTTCCAACACTAGGAATAGATATTTTAAAATTTTTTTTAAAGTTCAAAATTTGGGTTTTTCAGGAACAAATCAGAACTCCAGGAATCTCTGAATCTGAAATAAATGCTCTCTCCTCCTATGAAAAGTAACAGCTTTAAGTCCCTGCTCAGACAGACAGTGATGAGAAGGAATAGATGGGTTTTTCTTGCTCATTTTTGATTAGGTATGATTAGATATTTCTTCCTATTGACTGAAGCACCATTTCCAATGAAAAGTTGGGGTACTGAGCGATCAGATTTTTACAATGGAAAACTGTTCTTATCATATATTGCTCTTTAGACATTATTGTTGGTAGTCACTTGGATTGAGGGACAGATTCTCTTTCCTTTTCTACTCTCAGTCTTGGTGACAGGAAGAGAAAAGTCTCCAGCTGTTACATACTTGCTTGTACCACCTCTGAGTGCAGCAAACTTCCTGTGACAACTGGCACTTACATGATATTGGTGAAAGATCTGAGGCTGGAGGTGAGGAGCAGAGGTGACATGGTCAGCTGGGAGGCAAACCTTAATTTCTTCCCACATGTACACGCTCCAATGAGTGGAAAATTAGTGAGAGGTAATTTTCCTGACTTCATCCCTGGTTCCCTCTTTGCCATTCTTCACCATATCATGGTTATAATGAAATAGGAACTTCAGCCTTCAGGATGTAATAGTATTGGTTCAGCTTTTTGGACTTCAAGAAGGTCACTTCTCTACCTCATGCACAGCAAAATTTTCTGAAGGAGATGAGTGTATGGGTTTGCTCTAGTGTGGTATCAGTAATGCAGGAACAACAGTATTTTAGTTCTGCATTACTTTTGCATTCCTTAGGCTTTGTCAATAGACTAGCATTTCACTGGCTGACCTTTTTGTTTCTCTCTTGTTTAGCCTCATTAACCTTTGAGGAATGAGGTAGACAGGACAGCAGGAAATCAAAACATAGAAAACCTGAGAAGGTCACTGTAATGTGGTGTGCAACCGGACTTCACATAATAAAACTGTATGCATTTCCTTTTCTTGCTGTGACAGTCTTTTCCTTTCCTCGATGTCACAATGGGAGAGCTGGTTTCCCAAGATATGGAAAAGGCCAAAGTACTCAATGCTTTTTTTTCCTCGGTCTTCACTGTCAAGGGTGCAAGCTGTATCCTCCCAGAGTCACGGAAGGCCAGGGCAGGGACTGGGAGAATGGAGAGCCACCCATGGTCAGTGAGGATCAGGTTTGGGAACACCTGAGGAACTTGAAGGTGCACAAGTCCATGGGACCTGATGGAATACATCTGTGAGTCCTGAAAGTACTGGTGGATGGAGTTGCAAAACCTCTATCAATCGTATTCGAAAAGTTGTGGCGGTCTGTTAAAGTTCCTGCTGCCTGGGAAACAGGAAAC
>NW_010266235.1:15119-15557 GCF_000690775.1 Eurypyga helias
AGACATGGGGAACTATAGGCCAGTCAGTCTCACCTCTGTGCCTGGCAAGATCATGGAGCAGATCCTCCTAGAAGCCATGCTAAGGCACATGGAGAATGAGGAGGTGATTGGTGACAGCCAACATGACTTCACCAAGGGCAGATCGTGCCTGATGAATATGGTGGTCTTCTATGATAGGGTCATGACCTTGGTGGATAGGGGCCTGGCAATTGAGGTTATTTACCTGGACTTATGCAAAGCCTTCAATACCGTCCCACACGGCATCCTTGTCTCTGAATTGGAGAGACATGGTTTGACAGATGGACCACTCAGTGGTTAAGGAACTGGCTGGATTGTCACACTCAGAGTGTGGTGTTCAATGGCTAAATGTCTGAGTGTAGACCAGTGATGAGCAGCGTTCCTCAGGGGTTTGTACTGGGACCTGTGCTGTTTAACATC
>NW_010266236.1:0-13825 GCF_000690775.1 Eurypyga helias
AGTGATTCTATGATTCTATGTTACCCAGTATTGTCAGCATGTACTGCAAAAAATAGAATTCACGTTCAGTATCTTGCTGAATTCTTCAGTAGTTTTATTTGCTTTTGTAAAGGTTTCTTCTGGTTATTAAGCTGTAGTACTGAAGCATTATCTCCTTTCACTCCGATTTCCTGGTACCAGAATTCTTTGTGTGATTACTTTTGGTTTAGCCAAAATTATGCATCTGGGTAATAGTTTACATTGATCCATCTGATGTATTCCTCACAGAGATGCATAAAACTATGCAGTGGCTGGAAGTTACCTTTATATGGTGGTCAGTTTTGTTTTTTTCCTCTCAATGAAAGAAATTACAGCAGAAAAGGATATGAAGTGGTTGTCTTAAGCCTGTGATGCTCAGCTGTGTACTGAAAGATTAGGAGTCTTGATAGTAGAGGTGTGAAGAGTTGATAAAGACTCCACACTTTTTGAGAGAGGTGTGTAGGACTCTGATTTTTCTGGCTGTCTAAAACTGCAGCTGTGTTTTATAACTGCATCTGTGTTTTATAACAGCGCTGTGCCTATCATAGTGTAACTAAAAATCCTGTTTAAGAGTTTGGGATTGCAGTGTTATGCACCGATGTGCACAGTTAAGGGTAATAAAAATCACATCTCACACAGGTACACCAGCTGCAGGTTAGTACCAATAGAGGAAAACAGGAAAAAAGTGCATGTGTATGTGTGTGTGTGTGTTTATATATATAAAAATATAAATTTTCACTGAATGTGAAGGCTAAATTTCTGTCTGTAGTTTGTGGCCCACCTGGTAATAGTTAGTGGTAAATTTCTGAAAGTGATGCAGCCAAGGCAGGACTATCCTTCCTTTTCCCAGTAGCTTGATATAAACTGCAGCAAGCTGCTCATGGGTGCTGACCCATAACAGGCTTCTGCATGAGCCAGTTCTGATTTGTTTGCTCAAGCCCCCTCCAATAGCCCTTTCAGATACATCTCTTCAAGCTTTTCTATAGTACAGGAACAAGTTACAGGAGCTGACTGCAGCTAAGCTCTGCTGCTGTTTAGGTTTGGCTGGTTGTCTTGTTTTGATTTTTCTCCTTGATCTTGACCAGGGTTGATGCCATTCTGTATGGGTAGTAGTCAGCTGACAATAGACAAATGGGACAGGACTGAATATCTGAAGCCATTTTGGTGAGATGAATGCGTATCGGTGTTTCACAGTGATCTGACCTTTCTGTATGTTGGGACAAAAATACCCATGTTGTCCTGGGAGTCAGAATCTAGTTTGTTTTTCTTTGCTCTCTTCCCTGCAACGTAACTTTCTACAATCAGCTGTTTATTGACTTTATTGGTTTTTTTCCCCTCCTCTCAATATCCTTTTGACTACTGTAAGTTAATGGCACTGAATGCCTGCTTTTAATAGATCAAAGCAGAAAGCTTTTCCTATGCATGTATTTCCTAGTAACATGTATTTCCCTTCTACTTTGGTGCCCTTTCTCTTCATCCACTATTGCTTCCTATGCCTCCTTTCCTCCCGGTTCAACTGTGCAGAGTCTCTTGCTGAGCCTCTCCTTCCCCTTCTTGCCTGTTTTTCTTTTGTCAGCGTGTTCACTTGCACCCTTCCTGGCTTTTCTATGCGTGAAAGTCTTCAAAGTGAAAAGAAAGTATGCTTTTCCGTTAGTTTTGGTGTTTTCCCTGCTGTGAGGACATAAACACAGCAGAGGAAACAAGCGAAGAGAAGGCTAGCCCAGAGCGATGGAGTTTGTATAGCCTTGGCTGCTTTATGGGCAAAGAAAGGTGCACACTTTCATGGAGATACATGCCATGCTGGTATGAGATACCCCTATAGATTCCTCTTCCAGCCGCCTGTCCCAATAAACATAGCCTCCAGGAGCTGACACTTGTTGTGCAGAGTACCTCTGCTACCTTAAACTTGGTAGTATGGAAGGGAGATCCTTCCAAACCTGTGCGGAGAGCACTCTGGCTGCGTCTGGGACCTGCCAGGCCCATTGATGCAAAAGGTTGTTCAAAGACAGGTGTAGAACACAGGCCAAGTGTTCTTCCTTGATTTGGAGAAACTCTCAAGTGAAGCATCTGCCTAAAGCACTGCAGGACCTCTGCTTTACCCCTGTGAGGGGAGTGTGGTTTGCCACCAGCTGCTGGGTTAAGGCTGTGTGTCTTTGTCTGTCACGAGAAGCCTCACTTAGCACCATTCCAGCAACTCCTTCATCCCCTTGAGCAAAAATGCAAGTTTAGGCCTGTATCTCCAAGACAGAGCTTTCTGCTGAAAGCCATTTGCTTTGAAGGGAAGTATGCATAGTGTCCCCTTTTCCTGGCTTTTATTCCAGACCCGTGTTAGTCGCTCCTAGTTAACAGCAGCTACTTTTAATGTGGTCCAGCACCTCCAGTCTGGCCTTGTGAGGCATCTTAGAGTCTAGCCTTCCCCACTGTTACTCTCACGTGCACATACACCAGCTTGCACACACGGACACACCAGCCAGGGCACATCAGTAAAAATTTCTAGCTGATCTCCTAATCTGCTGCTTAAACCGATGGCCTTGTCTTACAAGCATTTGGATAATGCAGTGCTCTGCGAGAAAACTGTTCATACCACTGTCACCATTTTTGTGACCTTCTGCTGCCCTTCCAGTGAAGGGACCATCTCTTGTCTGTCCTGTGGCCATCCTTGATGCTAGGATGATCTCTTCTCACTATTTTCTTGCCCTTTATTTGGTGGTCCTTATTAACCACTACAGGGCTGCAGTTTGGTGCTCTTACAATGGTATCACGTTGCAAGCAAAACTGAAGACCAGTCTCTTTATTTGCTATAAACTAAAAGCATAGCTAGCTAGTCCCTTTTCTCTTGCCTACCTGCCAGTCAGCAGGCTGCTTCCTCCTGGGAACAAGACAAAACCAAGAAGTTCAGGGGATAGTGAGTACTCACTGGTAACAGCAACAATTGAAAGGCAATTTTCTAGAAATACATTTAAGCATATGTGCCCTTCAGCATACTGATTTATGTCATCTTGGACTAAAAAAATAACAACACAATAACCAGTAAAATCGTAGGCTGAAAAAAATACTTCATTTATTTAATCAGACATTCCAGCTGATTAATGCCAGGTAAGACATACCAGGAAGTTGATTGTCACACTGTATTCTTTAAATCTTTAGAACAATCTGTTCCTGTGAGAACATACTGATTAAATTATTTTTCATTTTAGTTTATGGAAACTCTATCAACTTAATAGCCAGTGACTATATTTTATCTGTTGGAATTTTGTTCTCTTTCTAGTTAATGATACATAAAAGTATGCATTAGGCAAAAAGTGTGATTAATGTTATTTTTCTTCCTAAATGCTGAAAGCTGTATTTTTACGCTTTGAAAACCATGATGTGGGCCGTTAACCAACTTAAGAGATAATACTGTGTATGTCTTTTCTGACCCAGTTATAATGATGCATTGAGAGGTGTAGATAGTGTTTCAGAGGGGTTCTATGTGAAAGAAGGCGATTCTTACTCAGGCCTCTCAAGAATTCAGAGACCTCTTTCATTTGTGGGACAACTTGCACTCATTTTCCTTGGAAGAGCTGACAGGTTCTGGGCTGTTCTCTTTAAAATTCAGTGGTGTCAGGCTGCGTGTGGTTCTGCTGCAAAGTGCTCACCCACTGCTTGCTCTTGTTGCTGGTGGAGAACTGTCATCATCTTGTTCTGAGTTGCATTCTCGTTGTGTTTGCTATCTTTATTTTACTGAAAAGCTAATTTATGTGCAGATGTATCCTTTGCTTATAGTGATAGCATAAGATTTTTGAATTTTCTTGTAGTATTTCTGGGTAGGTTATTAGAAAAAAAAACCAAACCAACCAAATAAACAAACAAAACAAACCCACAAAAAAACCAGCTTGCCATTTGCAGAGAATTTCTGACGCAAGAAGACTGTCATAGTACCTGCATATTGTTAATGAACTTGCGTATTTTATACAAAAACATTCATATTGCCACAGTTAATGTTGAGTATAAATAATGGAGTGTTTCAGAACTGGCAAAAATATTTAGTAATTACTTCATTTTACTTTCTTGCTGCCAAAAATGTTCAGGAACAGGTTTTTCAGTTAGGTTTGGCAAGTGAAAGACTGTTGGAAAACAATTCCTTGTTTATCATTTGGCTGTAAATAACTACTTCAAAATGTTTATTTGAAAACGTTTGTATCGCCATTAGAAAATTCCATTGCTAGGTTTCCATACCTTAAACCAGTTGTACATGCTACTTCCCAAGATATGCCTCCTGTTCCTTGATGTCAGTAGGATAGGTACGTATGCTGATGTGGTTTTGTTTCTTCAAGTACGCCCAAGTATATTCATAATTTCAGATGAGTGCCAAAGTTGGCATGGTGTGGGTGAGGCTGCTGTCAGGTGAAAAACAGTTGCCCGTTCAGGTCTGCCCAATAAAGACTGACTTGGAGAACAAAAGTATACGGTTCCTTAGAAGGGCAGTAGTGACCTTTACATTCAAGCAGCCACGTGGCCGGCAAGTGGAATACACTTTTTTTTTAAATACTAACAGTTTTTCTGGTGCGCTTAGTGGTGCAGTTCTACTCTGGTGGCTGTAAAATGGTTGTCTTGGTTTGATGACAACTAGGCAGCAGCTATGACAAATAGCTGCTATTTCCTTACATGCTGAACAGTTCTTTCCTTAATTGGTTTCAGAGTCTGATTTTATTGTGTTACTCTTGGTTTTTGAGCTACTCTTGTCTGATGCCGTTCCTGAAATTATTTTTTCTCCCTTGAAGCTTTCTCTGTAGTTTAAAAAGAAACATGTTTGGAAGGTCATTTAAACCGGGAAGACTCCAGCTTTTGTGCTTTATAGGGCATTTAATAAAATGGGATAATGGTGTCCCTTTCCGCCGCTTTGCAGGTGAGTGGGGAAATACCTTGGAGGAACGTTTGCTCTGTAGGAAACTGAGAGCTCTTAATGCAGTCAAAGGAATTTTGGTGCTGTAGGAGTAGTTCTGTGCTGAGAATGGTACAGGAGTTTTGTTAAAATAATTTTGAAGAATGAAGTGAGCTTTATGTTAAATTTTACCTAAAATTAAGTTGAAGGGATCCAGGGAAGGCTTCCAGTAATTGCAGTTTTAACTTCCCTGTAGGAATTTTTTTTTAAATAGTTGTAATAGGTTTTATTATTCAGTAGAGTAACTTAAAGTACCTCTCGTCTGAATTTAGACATACCTTTCAAATTCAGCGCTTACGTGAGTGTTCTCTATTCTTTCTTGAGTGACCTTATTTTTCATACAAGCTAGGCACCTGAAAAACAAGTTGCTGTTTAAACACACCTTTGGGAACCTAACCCTAGCCATGTGTTTCTGTAGATATTTCCCCAAAGCTAATCTTTAGCGTAGTTCTGCTGCTGTTGCCCAGCCCGTTGGGCACTGCTGCTAATACTTCTTTCCACCTGCCTCTCAGTCTCGCTTCTGGGTTTTGTCACAAGAGGACTTGCAACCCTGAGGTTATGGGAAAGTATGTGAGTGATTGGAACAATGGAGACTATCGATCTCTCGTTCACCTCTCGTGGGCCAAAGGTCTGACGTGTTGCATCACCTTCCTCATTCCCTTCCAAGTTTCCTCTTGATCTCAGGGGACACAATGTAAATGCTGTGCTTGCTGTTGTAAGGAGCTCAGTTAAGACTATTATTCTTTGGTACATTACTTTTTTGTTAGTTTAATTGTCCAGGTGAGCTCTCCTGGGGCCTGAGGAGCACTGGCACTGTAATAAGGATGCTAGTGAATGCATGCTTGGAAGGCAGGACCGTAGCAGCACCAGCTTGGATCAGCTGGAATTGTTGCAGATACACACCCTGAATGGGAGGTGATAATACAGAAACCAGAAGGAAACATGACAGGGTATCCAGACCTTTCCTTTAATTCTGGACAGTACCAACTACATTTAAAACAAGTTGTCTAATCTTTCAAAAAATCTCCAATACTACCTATGTCGTCCTCCAAGGGTAGTCTGTTCCACTCTTGAACTGTCTTTTTGCAGCTGTATAGAAGGGCCCTCAAATGGAGGCAAAAATGAGATTTGAAAGACTTGAATTTCTTAGATAACCTTGCTGCTGAAAAGCTTGTCTTAGCTAGCATTCAGTAAAAACTGTGTGTACAAAAGTTATACTTGCAGGACCCAGGGTAAGAAAGCACAGAGAACTTGAAGATCATGAGAATCCGCTCCAGCACAGACCTCAGTGTTTTCTGAGCATATCCATCTGCAAACTTTGTTGTGATTGATTATATGCTGATACGCTAATGGACTGAGTAATTCCCAGTGGCATTTCACTTAGAAGCTGCCTGTGGAGAAGTGATGAACAAATTGGTGCCATCTGTATTAGTTCATGTGCGTTATTTTAACCACACCTTTTGTGTGTTGTCCACTCAGCAATCTGTGTTGGAATGTTTCTTCTAAGCAATTCTATGATCTTTCTCAGTTATGTCCTTCTGTTGTAAGGTTAGGTTTGCATGGCAATTTTGAGTTGGGGAAGAGGAGGACAGTATGGCTGACATTTTATTGAGGTGGAAAAAGGTAGGTGAGCAGAGCAAAGATGAAGTTCTCCAAGGAGAACATTACAGCTGTTTTGAATTTCTTGTTTTGTACACTTTTCTTGTCATAGTAATTTGTTCTGTGCTTTCCTGCTTTTGAACTTGTGTGTTTACTCTATTCTTTTTATACTTAGCCTTATCTATTTGACCTATTTTCCATTTTTTTGGTATGGTTCTTTCTGGAGTTTCATATCACTATAGTTGTTGGTTTGACCAAATTCCTCTTTTGTATTTATCCCCTGCCCATCAAGGTGGGATTGTTTGCACCTTTCTTTGTGTTATTCCTTTAGAAAATAAGTAACACTTCTACTGACCTCTTTTTCCCCTTGCATGAGACTTTATTCCCCTCGGATCTTACGTACCGATTATGTGAGTGATGCAGCCTGCCTTGCTTTCCTTCCAAAAATCATGACCAGAGTCTTACATGATCCCTGTCATTCAATTTTGCATTTGCCATGGAAGAATTTTCCCTCTGACTTGTGCTTTTTGCTTTCTTCATCAACCGTTTGTACCAACATACTGCAGTGTTTTGTTGGACAGCATGTATTATGGGGTGGTGTTATCTCCAAGTGCAGCGTTTGGTATGCGTTAGTGACATTAGGACGATGGCCATATCGAAGTTGTCAAAGTAGTGGAGCAGAGCTCTGATTCTGGACTCTGCAATGCCTTCTAGCTGTGCCCTTCACTGTGATACTGCCCCAGCTTCTGTTTTGTTACGTGGCATACAGTTGTATGCAGTCTGTGCGGCCATTTCCTTCTTTCACTTGTTTCAAAGAAAACCCCATCTTGACAATTTCTGTTCATTTGTAACTCCAGTTGGCCCTGTGGAAATATTGCTAATCTTCTCAAAGCTATTGTTGTTGGCAAGTGAAATCTCAATTATGAAAACCTAAGTAGGAATTGGGAAGTCTTCCCTGGCTCCGTACAAATACACCTTTCTACCTCACATGCTTTCAGTCTGTTATAAAATAATGGGAAATTAGTGAGGCCATTTCACTTTGTAAAAGGAGGGGTTGTTAGTACTTTCTGCAAAATACACAGTGTGACGTCAGTTATGTCAGGGATCAAATGTTTGTTCTTTCTGATTGCTGGTCTGGGATTAGTGATTTGGAAAAGTCCGATAGTTCTTCATACATGAACACCATCTACTATGCCGTGAAAAGTTTGCTCTGCTTTTACACTTGGTGTTTGGAAGGCCATAAGAGATCCTTCAGCGCTTATGGGAAGAAGAGAAGACATGGTAGCTGACAGTAGAGGTTAAATGGGTGAATAGGCGGTCGAGGAGTAAGAGTTAAGGATGAAGCTCTGAGTTTGGAAATTCGTGGAGAGGAGAAAACCCACCTCTTCCTAGAGAGCTGTCAGATTGTCTGAGAGATGCAGAACTTAAAAAATGCAGAAGCTACAAATGGAAAGGGGTGTGTTTTGATGGAGGAGTACCTTGTTATTTTCAAAACAAAAAATGTGATTTGTGGCAGAACATAAACGATGTAGCTATGATTTGTGCTATTGTTGTGGCTGTTTCTGTGGCTGGATATTACAGTTGTAATCTGTTTCACCTCAGAGAACAGGTTAATTAACTAGGAGTACCACTTTAAATGGAAGAGGGCAGGACTCTTGTAAGCTGTCAAATCTCCCAGGTAATCAAAATGTATCTGAGAATGTGTAAACTTTGATGGAGGTAATATTTGCTGAAGTTCTACATTTTATTTGTTTTCCCTTCCTGAAAGTGAAAGGAGGAGAATAGATGATGTGACGCTTGATGTAAATCAAAGCATTACAAGTATAAATATATGTAGTCTATAATATAAATAACACCGATAAATTACTTTTAAAATTTAGCCTGCAAACTGAAAACAGACAAAAAATTGGTACGCCTATTACCACTTAAAAAAATCCCAAAAAGGCAAATACTGCTTTTTGCTTGCTGCTTTCTCTGTAGCCTTTGTGCTGTCTTGACCTTAGCATGAACACCATGAGAAGGAGTTTTCCCATTTTACTTTTGATGTGAATTTCATTACTTTCTGTGCTGCTTGTGGTCACCATCTCTCTCTCTTTTATTTTTGAGGAAAAACAAAAAATGTAGTTAGATTTATAGGGTAATTAGGGCTTGAAACTGGTCAACATGAGCAAGGTTGTCTTAGAAATAATTACTTTGGGGTGGTTTTTTTTTTATTTCTGGGCATTAAAAGGCTATACAATTTATAATCTGCTTTTTTTTAGCTCAGTGCGGCTCTTCACTCTGAAATTGTTCATCCTAGCATTAATTATCAAGAACAACATCTTCCAGTTTTCAATGCAACAACTTACAGTACCATCACAAATTTCACCCAGAAGTTTGACTTTAAGTCACTTAAAACCTCCATATTCAGTTGGGGATGGGAGTGAGAAACTTCTCAAGGGTACAGACCTAACCATTCTTGTTTTCTTCACTCTTTTCCTCCTTCCCTTTAATTCATACAATAGTATTTTTTTCTGCCAGATAGGCAGAAAAGGTAGATTTTTTGTTTTAAGCAGGTAAATCAGTGGTACCTAGTATGCAGAAGTAGTTGCTCTGCTTTCACAGTTGGTTTCTGGAAAGCCTTAAGAGATCCTTCAGCGCTCCTGGGAAGAAGAGAAGACTTACAGCAGCTGGCAGGAGAGGTTAAATAGGCTAACAGGCATTACAGGAATCGGACAGATTGAAGACTCTCAGATTGAAATTCTGAACTTGAAAACTAATAGAGGAAAACAGAGTTGTTTTCTGATTTAAAGCTTTTTCACAATGTGTAATGATCCTCCAAGGCATTGCAATATGTGAACATGGATTTCATTCTCAGGACATATTGGTTTAAAAATATATACTAG
This sequence comes from Eurypyga helias, assembly GCF_000690775.1. Taxonomy (NCBI): domain Eukaryota; kingdom Metazoa; phylum Chordata; class Aves; order Eurypygiformes; family Eurypygidae; genus Eurypyga; species Eurypyga helias. The sequence goes on from NW_010266236.1 coordinate 9,427, forward strand.
ATTTTACTCCTTGGATCTTTCAGGTATAGGGACATAGAGCAGTGTTTCATCTTAGGTGGCTACATGACACCTGATACAAAGAAGTGAATCCATTCCATAACTAGTGCCTGGGATATTATTAACAAAACCAAAAAGAAATAAAAAGAATAAATAGCTGAACTGTATATATATTTTCTTACTAGTGAGTGGCCACATCCATCACCTCAGCTTTTTATTCAAGGGCTGTGTAACTGTGTGGTGGGTTAACCCTGGCTGGAGACTGGGGTCAGTCCATCACACATTGTCTCTGCTGCTCCCACCTCCTCAGAGGGGAGGGATCCTCACACTCTGCCCCTGCTCCAGTGTGAGGTTCCACCCCACAGGAGAAAATCCTCCACCAATTTCTCCAGTGTGAATCCTTCCCATGGGCTGCAGTTCTTCATGAACTGCTCCAGAGTGGGTCCTTTCCACAGTGCGCAGTCCTTCAGGAGCAGACTGCTCCTGTGTGGATCCCTTACATGGGGTCACAAGTCCTGCCAGCAAATCTGTTCCAGTGTGCACTCCCCTCTCCACAGTCACGGGCTCCTTCAGATGCAGACTCCTGCTCTGGTGTGGGGCCCTCCCAGGCTGCAGGTGGGTCTCTGCTCCCCCATGACCCTCCATGGCTGCAGGGCACAGCCGGCCTCACCATGGGCTGCACCATGGGCTGCTGGGGAATCTCTGCTCCAGTACCTGGAGCACCTCCTCCCCCTCCTTCTCCACTGACCTTGGGGTCTGCAGAGATGTTCCACTCACGTATTATCACTCGTCTCCCCAGCAGCAGTTGCTCAGGTTTGGTTTTTTTTTTCTTTCCCCATTCTTAAACGTGTTATCACAGAGGCTGTACTACTGTTGATGATGGGCTCAGCTTTGGCCAGCGGCAGGTCTGTGTCTTGGATTCGGCTGGCATTGGCTCTGTTGGACATGGGGGAAGCTTCTAGCTGCTTCTCACAGAAGGTACTCCTGTGGCCTCCCCGCTACCAAAAACCTGCCACGCAAACCCAATACAAGCTGTGCAGACAGTCACGTACAGTGGTGGCTGACGTTAAAAGACACAAGGTTTTTGGAGAAGGGGTTCTTGTGATGGCTGTTGAGAAAGCTGCAGGATGTTTCATGTATTGCCTCTTTTCTTAGTTTGTGCACTATGCAACATGCTTCCTTCCACTTTTTGTTGGCATCTACCTCTTGGCATGCTGCATAGCAATGCCTGCAGGTTCTTCAGCACCATTCTGCATTGTCTGGTCACCTCAGAATGAAGGCAATTAAATAATGAAAATTAGAGTCAGCACGGGTTTAAACCATAAAGAGAGGTTCTCTAAAGAAGCTAAAAAACCAACAATTTAGGTCACGCTTTTCACCTGATGTTGACAAATTCGGCTGCCTCCAGAATGTTGTGAAATAGCTCAATACGAAAAACCTCTGAGGTTCCTGTTCCCTGGGACACCCAGAAGTATGCAGATATTTTTAACTTGATTTCCTATGGAAACAAGGTGAATGTATGTAATTTGTATGAGTGTCGGGGAATGTTTTACATGTCCCAAGCCCCTTCCTTTGCAAATAATCCTTTAAATAATCCTGCTGTTCAAATCCTGCTGGAGGGGGAAGCAAAAAGCTATCATCAGTTTTGTTTGATCTGAATTTGTCAACTAAGTTTGACAGTGGTCCAGAGCACCAGCGAGTTTCATGGGCAGACATACAAGGCGAGATGTGACAGAGAATCCAGATGAGAGGGAGACTTTATAAATGCATCGTCTGGAGAGAGGTTTGTTCAGTGCCTAAGAATGTAATAGCTCCAATCTTGATCATCCCAAGGAAGTAAGGGAGTTGACATTGTTAGTGCCTTTTCATCTTGGAGCTGCTCTCCCAGAACAGTTCTAACTCTGCCATAGCTCCAGGAATACTGGGGATGGTCTGGGGGCACCTGAGGCAGGAAGGGATCACAAGAGATCAAGCAGGAATATGAGTTGATGGATTTTTTTCCACAGTAGAGCATTTTTGGTTTAGAAGGTTTTCTCTTTCTTGCACCATTATGTAACAAAGATGTCCAGCTTCACACTGGAGCTGACGTCCAGCAGTGTATGACCCTGACCTGCAAATGGCTTGGTGGAAGCATGTTGCTCGATAGATCTGCAAATCCTTTTAGTGGATTGAGGAACTGACTTGCAAGCTACTTTCACAGCTACCACAAGGAAAAGTATAACTGGGCAAATCTTATCAGTAAGAGTGAGTTTTGCAGGAAGTGAAATGGCTGTGATTTTCATAGTTGTATTAAAAGATGCTGCTTTAAAGTTTTAACAGTGTGACAAGGGCTACCAAGGAACTTAACTTGATGACTCTTTTTAATGGAGTACACTATAAATGCTGTTTATAGAATTAGAATGCCTGGCAACATCTTTGCATGTTGTGCTGACAAACTGCCATTGTCAAGAATGCAGTTTTGTGTTCAAACTTCTACTTACTTAGGACAGATAAAACAATTATTCTGATCATCTCCATTTTGGGGTTGACCTGCTGGAAAGCAGCTCTGCAGAGAAGGACCTGGGAATGCTGGTGGACAGCAAGTTAACCATAAGCCAGCATTGTGCACTCGTGGCCAGGAAGGCTGATAGTATCCTGGGGTGCGTAAGAAGAGTGTGGCCAGCAAGTCGAAGGAGGTCATCCTCCCTCTCTAGTGCGCCCTGGTGAGGCAGCATCTGGAGTACTGTGTTCAGTTCTGGGTTCCCTAGTTCAAGAAGGACAGGGAACTACTGGAGAGAGTCCAGAGGAAGGCTGTGAAGATGATTAGAGGACTGGAACATCACCCTTATGAGGAGAGGCTGAAAGACCTCAGTCTGTTTAGCCTGGAGAAGACTGAGAGGGCATCTCATCAGTGCTTATAAATATCTAAAGGGTGGGTGTCAAGAGGATGGGGACAGAATCTTTTCAGTGGTGCCCAGTGATAGGACAAGGAGCAACCGTCACAAACTGGAGCACAGGAAATCCCACCTGTGCTTGAGGAAAAAAATTCTTTACTCTGAGGGTGACAGAGCACTGGAACAGGCTGCCCAGAGAGGTGGTAGAGTCTCCCTCTCCAGAGGTACTTAAAACCCACTTGGATGTGTTCCTGTCCATTCTGCTCTAGATGATCCTGGCTTGGCAGTGGGGTTGGACGAGATGATCTCCAGAGGTCCTTTCAAACCCACAGCATTCTGTGATTTTATGTCTGGTCCTGACTTAATATCCTTGGTATGAATTTACGATGAGGTTCTGTGTGCTTTTCTGAGGGGTCAGGTGTCCTATTCTGGGGGTTTTGTGTCTTCCTGGAGGAAGAGAACTGTTTAAGGATTAGAAAATGGCTATTTCTGATAAATAGGTTGCCTGAAATGCACAGAAGTATGAGAACTGAATTTCTGGATTAATTCCAAAATTTTATATTCCATCCCAATACATTCACTTACCAAAACAAAAAAAAAAAGAGATGTTTCCTGAAAATCCAGTTTTGTGTTTGAGACTCTTAAAATGAAGAATGTGCACCAATCTGTCTATTTGATTTTTAAATTATTGGTCTTGCACAGGCATAATTCTTGTATTCTTTAACTTCTAGTACTCTTCCTATGGCCACTGGAAAATTTTAAGTGCTGTTTTGTTTGGTTTTACTCCTCATATTTAAATGATAGATTATGCCAGAATAAAAGATAGCAATCTATTTTCTTTCCAATGAGGTTTCTTTTTCTGAATGTGCTAGCCACTGTAGAAGCCTCCTGTACACATACAAGCTGTACACGTGGGGAGAAACCTCTCACAAGAGCTAGGGGAAAAAATAACGTAAATTTTAACTATCAGCCAGGATGAGGCAGCAGTTGTGCTGAGAAGCTACCTGACTTCTATTTGGAATGTGACTCCTATATGGCATGTTTTATCATGCTTTTAAAAAACAATTTTTTAAAGAAAATGATCTAAAGATGCTAAGAAATGCATTTTTCAAACAAACATTTTCTTGACAGCGGAAAGAAAGGGGAACTAGACTTTGGTTGGATGAACTAATGTGTGAGTTCTGTAGGAACCTGACAACCGCATTTGTCCTGGGTGTTGGCTTTCACTGGAGTTGGTGAGATTTCCCAAGTCCCCTTGAGATTGAGCTGAAAGGCCATTTAGGTGTTAGTACCAGCCCTGTGACCGAGGAATTAAGGTTGTGTAAAATCAGATAGAATATGGCAAAATGAACACCTTGTGCTGTCAGTAAAAGGTGAATTTCTGCTGTATAAGGGAAATGCAATTAAAAATTCAAGAACAAAAAAGAGAAGCAGGGTAGGAAGCTTACATTTGCTGTCACCTGAGTTCTCAAAACTCCATCTGCGTGGTGGGCAGGGTGATGCGGACGTAGTGAGCTTCTGACTAGGCG
>NW_010266236.1:13847-28335 GCF_000690775.1 Eurypyga helias
GGTTTTAGAGGAAAAATGCATATGGCACACTTTCCCCGGAAGCATGGAAACTGCAGTTTGCGTTAGTTAAGCAGCATACAATTCACCAGTTCCAGAGTGAGAAACTAAACGGTAAACGAAAAAAATCTATGTTTCAAAGATTGAAGCATACATTGAGTCGGTGCGGTTCTTTTTAAGTCTGCGTTCAGGAGAAGGAGGTGCTCTGAGCAGGAAGTTGGAATTGAAGGCTGTAGACTTGTGTCTCAGGAACTGAACAGGTCACGTTAGTTTTTGCTGCAAGTAAGGCCCATGACCAAAATATGAACTTTTCAAGAGCGTTTGGGGAAAAATAATCTTTAAATTTGTACTGGACGTTAACATTTCTCTTTTTTGTCATTAGGTGGGGTGTGTGGTGTCTAAGAAGCTAAACAGGGTTCTCCAGAGCCCAGTCTTTCACTGAGTGCCTACAGTATCTTTGCAACTAAATGTTTTCCTCCTCTACACCACCGCTGCCTCCCCCTGAGTCTTACTTCATGGTGAGCCTGCGCTCAGAGATCCCCTGCTTTAGTTGCAGTAGTTTCCTGCTATTGTAATAAATAAAAAAAATAGTTGTGGCCTAGCCGGGAAGTGGGTCCCAGACTGTAAGTTGTGGCCTGTCTTTACACTGTTAAAACCTCAGCAGAACTGAGACAGTAACTCTTCCTATGCACGATATGTGAGAAAGCACCCTGTACCATTTCAGTAGCTGCAGAGCAGGGGGAAAATACAAGAAGTAATACTTGATTAGCAAAAAATTGTTAGCATGGAATAGGAGAAGGATGTCACAGCGAAGATCTTGAAAGATGCTTAACACAACCCTCGTTAAGATAGAGCTGTGTGCTCTGTTTCTCAAAAGATTAGGAACCAAAGTAATTCTATTCTAGAAGCCTCTAGGTATGAAATAAGCTGGCATAGATAAAAATTTACCTTTTTTTGTGTTGTATGTGTTTTTGTACTTGTTAGTTACTGGACTTGGGATCTCGTCTGTTTTCCTATCTTTGGCAGTATTACAAGGGTGTATTTTCACATGAATGAAGTGTTCTTGAATTATTTGTCTGACTATGCTGGGAACAAATAGGCTTTTCTTCCATTTCTGGCGTGTTTTCTTCAGCTGATGTCTTACTGAAAGTAAGTTCCCATGTTGGGTTCATACTTGGCTTTTGCCGAGTATATCCATGATCATATTTAAGAAGTTTGGGGAGTAGTAGAACATATATTATTGATAGTCCTGGGGGTGTGGAGAACAAGAATTTGGGTTTTTTTGGTGGTTTTACCCAGGGATGAGTTGATTCAACAGTCTTCCTCCCCCTAGTGATTAAAATGACATTCCTTTTCCTACAAAAGCTGTTTCAACAGAAGTTCTGTGTTTGTGTACTGATAGTTACAAGCAGGGATCAGAATTAATTAATATTAAATGTGTGAATATAGGTAAGCTACATACACTACACTCAGTTTTAAAAGCTGTCAAAACAGAGTTTTTGCCTTTAGGTAGGAGTCTGATGGGTAGGATAATGCTAGTGCACATCCAAGTAAAGAAGTTAAGGAACATTAATTACAGGCAGGCTAGAATGAAGAGTGTAGCTAGCTGCAATAGGAGCATACTGGTATGTAATGTCAGAAGAGCTTTTTCTAGGGTGGCATTAATAGTCTGCTTCTGTGAAGAGGAGGAAAATAATTTTTGAGGCCTCTTAGGAAAAGGTTTATCAGTGGCGTTATGTATACTTTTCAAATCACTGGAAAATTAAATTCAGTGAATGAGGTCTGGGAATATTTTTTTTTAAATCAATTTTTAATTATGTTCAAGATGCTATTTGTACTGCTTAAAGACAAATGAGATTATTTTTTTTCCTCTTCTGGCATGGTTGTTTAAATTAAATTGAAGAATAGCTTTACTGATGTAGCTTAAAATAGATGTGGAAGATGGGAAGGAGAGCCAATTCCAAAGAGGTATCAAATGACATGTGATCATGTAATGTTTTCTCATGTGTTTAGTCAAACAATTTTAACTATGAAATAGCTCACCTGAACAAGACTACTCACAGAAATTATGCTGATAGTATCTACCATTATGGAAAACTTCCAAAATGAGTGAGTTTGTCATCTACGACTGTTCAGAGTGCAGTCCTCCAAACTGTCACTCCTATTGCTTACCTTTTTGGCTTTGGTGGAATTAAAATACATGCTGTCCCAAGTGAGTTTGGTATTTAACTTTTAAAGTCCTTGTGGAAGTGAGCATGTAATTAGACAGTGCTCTACAGCATGCACATCTATTGCTCTACGTTTACTGTGGGGTTGCTTGTGCCACAGTAGTGAAATATCTAGGGCAAAAGGAAATTAGACTGCACTGATTCTATCCTGTGTGATACTGCTGGTTTCTAAGTACATTAAATGATCCATGAGCAACCAAGTTACTTGGAACCATTCCTGAAAAGCATCAGTTACAGCTGAATCCTTGTCTGGACTGAAGAACCATAGAAAAATGAAACCTTAAGCTGTCCAGAGAGATGTAGATTTGTGATGGCATAGTGATAACAGATTTTTGTTTTAATAGGTTCTGGAAAAAATTACACCACCAATGAATGGGCTTGATCTTCACTCTTAGCTCCAGATGACTTGTCCTGTTGTTTGTAAGGGTATGTGTACTCCCATTGTGAAAGTGTTGGCAAAATCTGGGATGATTTTAAAATATGCCGTTGTACCTTTGTTTTATTCACTTTGTCAGTCATGCTTAGAGCGTCTGTCCCAAGTAATCTCTAACTTGGTGGTTTATTCTTGATCTAGCGTTGCTTGACTGCCATGATAATACACAATGTCAAGTATGTCCTTGCTTGTTTGAGGAGATGCAGCATGTCAATGCAGCCAAAGGCCTTGGACCTCTGAGACGGGAATATCTGGTTCACAATCTTCACGGTTTTGCCCATGGGCACCTTTCAAGCTCGCATCATGCAGTCTGCTGTCTGCAGTGTCTTCCTGCAGACCTGCATGCTAATGTGAGGAAAACAGAGAGTCATGTAGGATCAGTCATATGCTGGACATGTTCCTGGGGCAGTGCTGTTCTTTTAATCTGCATGGAAGATCCTTCTAGGAATATCCTAGATCGGTCACTGATCTTGGTGACTTGCTGTCCTCTATGAAGTCTGAATTTAGGAAACAAATGGATAACAAATTGTGTGATGTTTTCTGAACACTTATCTGAAGCAACTGCTTTGTTTATAACGTAACCTTCTGTTGTTAGATGTCATCTGTTACTGAAAATGGAGATGTTACTGCTGGAAAGCCACATGAAGAGAAAACATACAAAAAGGTAAGACAGACTTAAAACCTTCTCGTCGCATGATTTTCCCTTCATATTGGTAATTCAGACCTGCCATGAGGTGAAATATATTTCAGAACTGACTGAATACAGGAACAGGCAAATACGTTCCATGGATATTTTGGAAAGTATGTTATTTCTTTTGTGAAATCATAAGACATTTCTAGCCACTGCAGACCTGAATATTTGAAAGCTTGTTCAGTACAGCTTTAAAGTGTACACTCTCACTAGAGTCGTGGAAATTCTTTGCTCTTAGCAACAGATACACCTCTGGGCATAAATACTGTTGTCAGAAATTCAGTGCGGCAAGTTCCCAAATACTTCGAATGTTTATGCGATGTGTCTGGACTACAAAGCTGCCCTACCACCTCCTCAGTGCTTTGCCAAACAGTACACTTCTTGTTTGCTTTGTTTTTTCAAAAGGAAATGTTGTTTAATAGGGGGCATGTTTAGTGAAGGAGCATGCATCAGTGGTACCCACATAGGGCTATAGTAGTTGATGCTGGTCTTGGTTTTGTTTTTCTGTCACCAATTGTTGGGACCAGTGTTATTTAGGTCCACCTTACACTGTTGATTAAAAAGGGGAGCCATAAATGCCCGATTTTTTATACATATTTACACAACCAAATTGTTCGCTGGTGGACTGGATCATTTTCTTGACAGATACCTCAAATAAGTGGTGATTTTTCTTCATAATTTCTGTAATCTAGCACAAAGATCCGCATCCTCCTACGGTTTATATCATGGGTTAGAGTTTTTTATTTCTGAGCGTTGCCTGTGGCACTGCTGGTAAAGTCAATAATAAGCTGCTATTTCTTTTCCCACCTCTTCTGTTGTCAGCTACATTTTCAGTGTCTGGGTGGCCTTAACATTCCAGATAACTTTCTCAGAAAGGAAAGGAAATAATGGTTGAGAAAATGCTTATGACTGTAAAAAATTGAAGTCTAAATTGCTCTTGACATTTAGTATAAGAAAAAAAGAAAAATTCGGTGCCTGAGGTGGACACTTTGCAGTTTTATACTGCTGTACTAGTTAAGACAAATCCTGGTAGTCCCACCACAGGTGAGTTTCCATTCCCCCCAGTCACCCTACATGCTCCTCTCTGGTTCTGTTCAACTGTAAAATATTCCAGAGGGAGCCTTGTAAAGACTTTTCAGCATGTCACAAATTCTCCTCTGTATTTACTGGAAATACGTCCCTGACAAAACGTAGGGTTCACAACCACATCACATGAGGAAATCACAGTGACTCTCATCTCCGAATTCTGCCCTTTTTCCTGAATCACTAGTTGTCTGTACTCTGTCTTACTCCAGTTTAATTCCTTTCTTTACGCTTACACCCTCAGTTGTTCTGTGCTCCAAGATCCTTTGTTGCATATGCTCCATAGTTTGGTGTTATCACCAAATATTATTGTTATGCTCCTGCTTTTTGTGATGATGTTAATAAAAATAATGAATTTTGACCCCACAGTTTGTCCATACATGACTTACTGGTAGTACATTATTGCCTGAAGCTTTCACTTTTAACAGAGTATCTCTCCTCTTAAGCCAAATACCTTACAAACCTTGCACTTTCTGTTAATTCTCACCTTCTGCAGATATTCCATGTAACACTGTTTTATATTTTTTACAGAAGTTCAGAGGAATCAACTGTATATGTCTAGAAAGCTGGTTACAGGGCGAGCCTAGTAGGGCCTGTGTTTGACACAGGCATTTTATGCTGTTTCCCATTTAATTTCATATTTTTACCTGAATTTCACAAGATCTTGCTCTGTTCTAGTCTTGTTTACAGTTGAGACCCATGTGTCTTCTGTTGCCCACATCACTTTAGTTCACTCTCTTATACAGCTACTGCATTTACAGTTCATGCATTGTTGCACTTGGTTTGTTTGGCTGGAAAATATTTGCAGTTGTGTCCTGTGACTTCCTGTGCCACTTCCCCCAGAAATCTGGGAAGCGCTTATTTCCTCAGCTGGTGCTTTTTCAGCTACTTTGGGCAGTTCGTGTTCCCATCTACCACTGCCCTTGATCACAGTGGAAACACTTAGGCAAGATACTCATAGAATCATAGAATCACCGGGTTGGAAAAGACCTTAGCGATCATCCAGTCCAACCGTATCTGTCCACCACTAAACCATATCTTTCAGCACCTCATCCCCCCGTCTCTTAAACACATCCAGGGATGGTGACTCCACCACCTCCCTGGGCAGCCTGTTCCAGTGCGTGATAACCCTTTCGGTGAAGAACTTCTTCCTTACGTCCAATCTAAACCTCCCCTGGCGCAGCTTGAGTCCATTCCCCCTCGTCCGATCATCTGTCATTAGGGAGAAGAGACCAACACCCACTTCTCCACAACCTCCTTTCAGGTAGTTGTAGGCAGTGATCAGGTCTCCTCTCAGCCTCCTCTTCTCAAGGCTAAACAAGCCTACTACTCATATAGTGGACTCTGCTTGCTACCTGTTCTCACTGCTCAGAGGTTTTACTTCACTTAATTTCAAATAAATAAATAAATAAATAGATGGGTGGAAAAGCTTCTGCTGTTTAGCTTAGAAGAGCAATAGTCAGTACCTGGGCTTGAACTGTGGCAATTCTGGTTTTTACTCTGCTCTGTGTGGACCTCTGATGTGTAGCACAAGGGCAGCTGTGAACTGCTGTTAAGATGGGAGTAAGTAAGTTTATGAAGGACTGTGTGGCAGGGGACCTTTGGTACTGGTGTGTATCTTTAACCTGGGATACTCTTAACAATGATGTGCTCGTCTGGAAAGGCCTGGTAGCCAGAGAAGGGGTGTCATGAGATGTGGGCATGGAGGATTTCAGCGGGGGAATAGTATAGCTGGAAGCAGAATAAGTAACTAGCACATTGTTCAAAAACACAGACATTAGAAAAGTTTTTTGTAATGTCAAGTTTTATGTGGGTAATTGGAAAGATTTCTAGTGACAATTCTGGGAGATAATAATCCTGAAACATAGTGACATTTCAGTCTCAACCGCACCCCAGGTAAAAGGTCATCCTTGCAAAGCAGAGAGATTAGTGAAGAAGAGTCAGTCATCCTGCCATCGCCTCCTGTTGTGGGACCTGCTGGCTCATCATGAGGACCCAGTAGTAGTAACTGACATGAGCTGTGCTGTTTGGTCTTAACTTTAAAATCTGCCTTGGGCTCTTCTCACAGAGCGTAATGGCAGTGTGCCTCTTCCTGCTCTCCCAGCAATTGCAAAGGGGCTTGCGGGTTCAGGATCTGCAGTCACTTTGTGACAAAAATTACATGGTACTCGGGTGCATGCTGGACTGTTTATAATGCCCCGGATGAGGTCCCCAGGGGTGGGGGATGCACTGATACTGCCCTGCTGAAAGGCTGCATTTTCCTTGCACAGGGTGGGGAGTGAAGGGGAGGAGTCCTCAGTCTGATCTAAAAAGCAAAATAGCCTTTTGTTTTAAACCACTTTTCATTTTGCTCAATTATATCTTGTGTCTATTCATCTTTCTTAGTAGCATGCAAAGATTATGTCTGTGCTGCTTCAGTCATATATATGTATATAAATTACGTACAAATGGGAAAAGTGATTAATGGAAAATGTCTGCTTTGAGATGTAAAATCCAATGACCCGAAGGAGAAGATTAAATAAATGTCACAGCTTTAGAGGTCTTTTCCTTGTGCCAGATCCAATGAGAAATAAGGCTAACTAATCAATACATATTAAACAATGTTTTAGCTGCTTCATCTGGAAACGTGAACATCTCTTAAGAACCATGAATCGTCTCTCAAGAGAGACCTGGAGGAAAATTAGAGAAAATTATTTAAAAACCCCTAGTATTTGCAGTTAATCTGTTTTATGCAAGCATAAAACGTTAGTACTTTTGTCTTGGAGGTGAAGGTGTGTTTTGTCCGGTGTAAATGAAAGTGCTTACCTTAGCCAATACAATCTGTTCCATTGATAAGATGGCTTACTAAAACCCATTTCCATCAGAAAACAAATTATTTCTAACGGCTGCTTGAAGAAAGACATATTTCCTCTGGGTCACGTAGAAAACCTTCACGTTATTTTCCTTGTGGTTCACTCCCTTTTACTTCTGAAGGCTGTGGAACAGATGACGTAGATACTGCTTTTCGTAGCAGCATCAGACTGACTGATGTGAAAGGACATAGGGCTGCAGTTGCATCTGGTGATGTGGGACTCGATTGCTGCAGCAGATGGTCCCTATTCTGATCCCTGTTCTGTGGTTCTCTCTGCATTCTGTGATTCTGCTTTTTTCACACTGTCAGGGTGTGCACTGCTGAGGGTGATGTTCTCATCCAGCGCACCTTATCTCTGATGGCTGATTAGCTGTGATAAACCAGTTTGTATCTCTGTGATGAGAAAAAGCATTCACTGGTGAAAATGGGCAATCCTCGAAGTGTGCTTGTCCTTTCTCTACGTGTGTGCATAAGCGTATTTTGACCTGCTGTAATGCTTTAGTATAGTTCGGCCTCAGGAGAGTTTCCAGAGGGAATATTTGCCTGTTCATTGTGGTGGAAAAAGGAATCTTGTTCATAACGGAAAGTTTATTTCTGACCTGTAGTATCTTTGCTGTGCAATAGCAATAAGTTCCCAACGTGTCCCACATCTATGTAGGTTAGTTAAAAGAGCTATCCATATATTACAGACATCTGCAGTAATGACTGTTTTTCATTGTTTTTAAGTTCACCTCAGTTGGGTAAAACCAAACTTTATTCAGAAGAGCATCTCTGACTTCATCCAGGCCGAAGTTTTCCAGAATAATAAATAATCTGTAGGCCTATCAGTTGCATTTCTAGGACTTCACATTCTTCCAGTATTTTCTTTATGATTTCGTTCAGCTCAGCTGAAATAGAGATGGGTAACATCTTTGTCTGAATTAATTAAATCTTTGTCTTTGATTTCCTACAGTAAGTCAAGTTTTGGCCCATTTCCCTGGCAAAAGAAAACCTGACTTGCCAGCTGCATGGATGTAAACAGCTTGGAGCTCCAAGAGGCTGTCTTACATGACTAAAACCTCATGCGAGGCCTTGCATGAGCATTACTACAACATCCTTTCAGTCTCTGAAATGCATAACTAGAACAAGGCAGTGGCACATCATGCTTCTTCATTCAGCTCTAATTTTGATGGTTTTTTAACTTTTATTTTTTCTGCCACAGCAATCTGACATAAATGCTCTTCTGGCTTTTAATTGTCTAATATTATTCAGTCAAATTCCTTGAGAGGTGGTGGAACAAAACTTTGGCCTTTTTTTTTTTTAATTTCCTTTTGAAAACCACAACCTTTCCTTATATATCCTCTCTTTAAAATGATGTTACTTAAAGTGCATCTACAGGGCTGTTCAGGTGCAGTAATTTGCTACGAGCATTATAATCTGAAACTGGGTTTTCTCTGTGTATGTGTATTTCAGGAAGTTGCTAGGTTTGCTGTGTGGGTATCTAAAGGATTTTGGGCACTTTGACGGGAGAACTTAGTTAATGGAAGAGAACTAGACCGTCTCTGATTCTATGATGAAACTTCACAGATACGTGTTCAATGCAGCTTTTAAGTTAGAGGATTCCAATAACTTTGAGATCAAAGAAATCTTAAATTATGCAAACTGTGGCCATGTCTTTGAGGATGGGGTTTTGCTGGATGGTTGGTTTGGTTTCGGTTTGGTGTGTCCTTTTTTTTGCTTGGTTGGAACCTTTTTTCCTTTTTTTTTTTTTTTTTGGGATGGGGTGGGGTGTGAAGTTTAGAAAGAGAAACAGAGAGAGGAAGAAAAAAATAGAGAGGATGTGGTTATTTGCTCCATTTCATGCTTGAAGATCCTAAGTAAAGTAGCAAGGGAGCCTGGCAGCAAAATAACAGTCACCAGACTAACTTTGCTTGGATACCCATCACAGCCTTGCCACTGAAATCTGGGGCATGTAATAGCCAACTTTTTTCATTTCCTCCTGATATTCTGCAGATTTTGTCATGACAAGCAGCTGACACACATGCAGCTTTTGCATTGCAGTGCCGTCAATCACACACTAGTTCCTGAATCTGCTGCCTGACAAAACAGATTTCTGTAGCATCCTGATGTTCAATACTGAGATGGTGGCAAGAAGGAGGCACAGGCAGGTCTGTCAAAGCACATTAGGTATGCAGAAGAAAATCACACCAGAAAACAGATATATATGCTGCGCTTGTGGCACCAACCCGCTGCTAGATACCAACTTCTCTACTTGTAATCTGAAGGCAGCTACACATGTATACAATTGAACTTTGTTTCTCATTGTTGTGTGTCTTGCGGCTCTTCTGCTTTTACAAACACTTAATGTAACCTGTCGAAAACTGCTTATCACAAGTGTGAGTCACTTTGCCCAGGAGCAAAGGGAATTGCCTCAGTAAAGGAAGCCAGCTACCTATTGTTAGAGCTTGCAAACATGTACGAGCAGCATTGCTGCATCACTTTTGGCACTGGCTTACGCTCTGCGTCTAATGTCTTCATATACTTATTCTTGCAGACGTTGAAACTTCACTACTGTAGGTTTTGCTGTACTGGGAGCTATGTTTTTTTCAATGGCAGACGTTGGAGCACTTGCTATATCCCCAAAGATACTGAAATGACCCGGAGCAGTGGCTACTACCACACTCACAGGTCTCAAATTCTTTTTCTCAGAGAGGTAGAGAGAAGAACCAAACCACTTGAAACTACCCATGAAACTTCAGCATAAATATTTTGAAATGGAGGAAAAATTAATTGAAAGCTATGGACTCCATTGGAGTCCATTTTCAAATTTTGGAAGATGAAGGGACATCAGATTCAGATTGGGTCAGAAAATCATTCCAATAGGAGTTGAGCTTGAAGGGGCTATTGTGTGGATGTCTTAACTGTTTCCTGGGAGAGCATCCCAACAAAGTTGTTAAAATTATTCACAAAACTACAAGAAAACCACTTTGAACAGTACTAATATAAAGAGGGAGGGGGAAAAATGATACCGTATTATCAGTTGCACTTGTTTAATGAACTGGCATTTATGCTAGCATTCAGCATAGTGTGGCAGAAAAAGATAAGGTCTACTCTTTTTAATAGCACAGCTGTTGATATGTATAGTTTAGAAAGCACAGGTGACACTGGAGAGAGCATCATGTAGTGCTGCATTAGTTTAAAGAATCACAAAAGAACTTGACATAGACCAATACAACTTCAACCTCCTGAAAGAAGAGAGATGCCCTGGGTATTTCTACTCTTTGCTGCAGAACTTTATGTTTCTAGGTCTGTGGTACCATTTCTAATTGTATCTGCACTGTACAGATAAACAGCTGTCTCTCTATCTGGGTTTTTTTGAGTTACAGATTGCCTTGCCTTGGGTAGAGTTTTCCTCTGGAGGCTGCAGCTCCTTCTTGCGAAGCAGACCAGTGGCACTTAGGTAGTTTTGTTTTGTAGGACATAAGCACAACCTAGTAATAGCCACCCATATGCCCCCTGCCCCGGATTCCCTCTGACCCAGAGGTGAGGGTGGTGGGCAGAAGTCTAGCTTCATGGAGCGTGGCCTGCAGCAGCTCGGCAAACAGTTGATAGGAACAGTGAGCGGAAGGAAGTGTGAAGGAGTACTATGGCTGTATGACCCATGGTTACAAGCTGTAACAAAAACTGGTTCAGTCAGTGGGATTTTCTAGTAACTGTTTTTATGTCCCTCTTTGTGATTTAATGTAGGAGGGAATTGATAGCTCAAATGCATCAGCTGCAGAGAGCACGCTGACATGGGGTAGCCACCTCCGGAAGCTTCAGCAGAAGCAGCTGCGGGAAGTGTTGTTTCGATGGGACTTGAAGCACAGCAGGCACTCAAAGACAAGAGAGCACTGGTGCAGAGGCAATGGACTAGGCAATAACCATGTGTGCATCTTGGATCTAATTGCAACCTCCTGTTGTTCAAAGAGAGCTCTTTTTAAATGTTGCTTGAAGAATACATATTGTATTTCAAGAGGCACTCTACTCAGGTAGTTTGGCCTAAGGCTTTGTACAATTTAAGGAGAATTAATATCTCTTCAGGGATTTAGAAAAGATAAACTGTATTTGCATGAGAGTGATCATGTGTGTGGATTCCTTGTACTTAGATGGTAACCAGTATAACTGAAGAAGAAATGCTTACTTCTAGTAGAAAATTCACATCTGGCCTGTGCCATGTGATTGAAACACTTTGACCAAGTGACACCCTGTGGATTTAATCTTTTTTTTTCTTACCTTCACTGAGAATGCTGCCTGCAGGAAGGCAGCTGTTCTACACCAGTCCAGTTCATTAAGTCCCATCAAGCAGCAGAGTGGACTTGTGAGGAGGATGAAAGCAGGCTTCTCCACAGACAGTAATAGAAAGAAATGAACTAACGGCAGCTATGCTGTGGGAAGCATGGCTGCAGAGCAGTGTTAGTCAGTGGTGGCCTCTGCTCAGATGCCTTTTTCTCCCTATCTCTTTCACAGAACTATGATTACTAGGTATCTCTACCATTCCATTAGGCAGGTTTTAAAACCTGTTTGAATGGCAGTAACACAGAGGGAGAAAGAAAGCAAACATCACTTTGCCTTCCAGAGTGATAATGGGGTGGAGTTGCTGAGGCAGAGTTAATTATTTGTTTTTTTCATTGCTTTATAGCACCTGCAGTAAGGCAGATGTCTTCTGGAAGAATCACCATCTTTGCCCCACAAAGTTCATAGGCCAAACTTCAGCTGCAATAGCAGGAGTTGTAAAAAGGGAGAACAGATAAATCGGAATGAAGTTTCCATCCACGCGGTCCTAAAGGACGTCCCTAGGATGGTTACTTTTAAAGAATGCAAGAATGTTAAGAGTTAAATTTTGCACGAGCTGCTTGTGGGGAATGCATCAAGTCTTAAAAAAGATATATTGAAAGCTAAAAGAAGAATGGGAAAATAACTTGTGAAGGACAGTAGGGGGAAGCGTCTGTAAAATTGAATTAAGCCAGTGTCACACTCGGTTCCTCTCTGCTCATGGTTTGTTAAATTATTTGTTTTCTGTCTTTAATAGTCGCATACATATATGGAGAAAATACTTGAAAACTTGTTTAAAAGAATAGGCCTAATTACTGTATCGTAAGTCTTTGTGCACTGTGCAAGCAATCCTTTGCCATCACAGCAGTGGTTAGTTAGGTTTGCCAGCCATTTACAGCCTTCGCACTATAATGGAAGTAATTACTGAACAATGTGTAATATACTTTCTGTAACTATAGTAACTATATTTTTGTCATCCCTGGATATTTTCTTCTTTTTGAAGGACAGACTTTCCCGGTTCTTTCAGTAGCCTTGTGGCTAACTGGCACAGTTGTTAAATAGCTTCACTTTAGTTTTCTTTGTTACCTGGATGTAAACTGCGGTTACTTATGTAGTATGTCTGATTAACACCTTTCTTTCATGAATATAACAAATTTAAATTTTACAGAGCTAGCCTGAAAGCGATAATCTGTAGGAAAAACAATGTTAAAATCCTACTTAGTACTTTGTGGGATCATGCACATACTTAATACTTGATTTGAAAGGATTGAAGTTCTCATTTTTCTAATCTGAAAAAGGATTTCAGCTTGGAGGGATGTAGAACGGGAGGAAGAGACATCTGTAGACAACAGGAATTCATGAAATAGTACATCTAGTGCTAGAATTTATTGTTGATGCAGACATTCCATATAGCTGTCTGTGTTCTGTATTATATTCTGTTTTCATCCTGCAACCTGTCGTGCTTTATGACTCTGCATATAATTTTTCATCTCTATAGGCTTTTTAGGATTGCCATATGACAAATATATAGAAAATTCATAGTCACTTTTGACTAAAAGGGGCAAAGGTGTGTTTCATCAGTTTTAAGACAATTTAAGCTTTTGTGTATACGGTTAAAACCGTGGTGAGGCAGTAGACAAGTGGAAGAATTAAGTTGCATTTTGAATATGTTCATTTTGTCGACAGCAAGGCAGACTGAAATAAAAAATGTGGGAGTACTACAGGTGGCTTTACATGAGCATCATGAGGTACAGTAAAGGAATTTCATAGCTTGAGGTTAAAATAACAAAGTCATTACGTTAAATCCCTTGATTATTTGGTAATCTATTACTTGGATATAGAGCAATCTGAAGAGGTAGGGTGATCGCATTCATTGCACGTGAAGCTGCCTCTAGCAGTCTGTCTGGGAGGCTTCTTGTCTCAACAGTTTAGAAATTGTGGGACTTCTCCTGGAACCCTTTATCCCCAGTACATCTCCTCCTGAAATGTACCTCTTTTCCCTTGGCTGAGCTGTTCCCTTTTAACAGCCAACTGGTGGTAGTTGGGAGAGAAATTTCCTTATCTGCTTTGAAATACTGGCACTCTGGGGCAGTAGTATCTTCGCTTGCATGGCTGCAGCAGTTTTCATTTATATTATACTTAACCATAGAATTTCATGCTTTCCTTATTGGTATATATGTAATATACAGTTTAACCTGAATCACAGGATGGTTTGGGTTGGAAGGGACCTTTAAACATCCTCTAGTCCAACCCCCTGCAGTGAGCAGGGACACCTTCTGCACACTTTCTGCTAAGATCAGGTTGCTGAGAGCCCTGTCCAGCCTGACCCTGAATGTTTCCAAGGATGGGGCTTCTACCATCTCCCTGGGCAACCTGTTCCAGTGTTTCACCACCCTCACTGTAAAAAACTTCTTCCTGATATCTAGTCTAAATCCCCGCTCTTTCAGCTTAAAACCATTGCCCCTTGTCCTGTTGCTACAGGGCTTAAAGTTTCCCCACATCATTCTCATACGCTCCCTTTAAGCACTGCAAGGCCGCAATAAGGCCTTTCGTGACAGTCTTGCTTTTCTCTGGTGAACTAACTTCTGTTGAAAACCTAGGGTGGTGAGAAGCTGTACCTGACTGGGGTTGTGGATTGGAGAGAAATCCAGAGGTCCCACTGTCAAGAAAAGAGTGTGCTGGCCATATGGCACAAAGCACTGAGCTATCACAAATTCACTGTCCACTGGGATGTGTTCAAGAGGTGATGACACAATGATTTTGAGAAGATAGGCTTTTTGCTACTTCAGTCTTCACTTGTCCTCCTGCACCCAGTAGAAAGGCAAATACAAACTTTATCCATTTTGTTTTATGCTGTGAGGGTGTGATTTTTTTTGTTGTTGTTGTTTTCTTTTATTCAGTGTGTGGCTGAC
>NW_010266236.1:28380-36228 GCF_000690775.1 Eurypyga helias
CTTTTTTAACTGGTGGGCTGAAGACAGAGAAACTGTTGCTGGCACAGTGGGAGGACTACAAATGCAAAGATTTTGAGGGCTGGAGAGAAAAGAGTAGATCTGTCCATGCAGCTGTAGCACCAGAAATGAAGATTAGTGTAAGTCAGTAAGATCTTGGCTGGTCTGAGAGAGGTGGAGTGGTGTGCCTACACCCATCCAAGTTTGTGCTGTTACATTTTGTCAAAAAGGACAGATCCTAATGGCCTGGCACATTAGGATCCACAGTATCAGAGGCAATACAAGGTAGTTTAGTCTGAAACTGGGAACACTTCTGTGGGTTTCAGTCTCCATTGTCAGTGCAAAACCCACCAAAGCACCCATGCAATAGACAGTAATATCCTAATAGCAACAGGAGGATGGTAAAACTTCTGCTTTGTTGTGCCCCTTTAGGTAGCACAGAGAGTTGTTGTCACGTTGTGTACCATTTGCTACAAATACCATTAGTTTCCTAGTCTAAAATTCACCAGCTGAGGTTGTTTATCCTGCTGATTATTGTCATCCTTTCATTTCTTAGAGGTTCAGAAGCTGTTGATAATAGGTTAAATGATCCAAGAATCACTGTACAGTCACTGTACACTGTCAGCTATACAGGTACATCTGATACATGGACTCAGGGCCACTTTCTGAACGTCTATGTGAGGCTAGTAGGAAAAATTTATTTCAGTCTCTAAAAGAGAGAGCTTGTGGCACAGATTGCTGTTTTTTATTGCTTGCTCTACAACAGAAGTATATTCAAGAAGAATTGAAAAAGTAAGGTTTGACACTAGATTTTGCTGCCTTTCATGGGCAGTAAAAGGTACCTGAGTAAGGAAAAAGTGTGAGTGTGTTCCACTTTTTGTAGTTGCTGATCCAATAAAAGTATTTTTGTAGTAATAAAATGGACGAATCAAGACCATTTGCCTTAAGGCCTGAGGAGCAGCTTTTTTCTCTCTTCCTTGGATTCCATTCTTAATCACAAAATAGTAACAATAGAAGAAGTTAGACCAAGTGTGTGTAGTTGAGACAAATTCTGAGGTTTGTTTTGATTTCATTTTCGGACATGTGAAGTCAATAACTTGTCTTTTGCTAGTGGGATATTGGGTCATCAGCTTTTGTTGGGGTTAGCTTGTAACTGGTTTACAAACAGTTGACTTTGGGCCAGCCATCACCTTCAGCATGCTGTAACTCCCTGTTTGTTTTTTGGAGTTTTTTTTGGGTTGGTTTTTTTTTTTTTAACTAGTTATTAAAGTATCCTGAATGATTTCATAACATTGCTTTTCTGTTAAACCCATTACTGTGATTGCTGCAGAAATAATGGGTAACTACTAATGTCACTCTTTAATCGGAGAGGAAGTTAACTAGAAGATAACCTGATAGGTAAGGTGTGCACCATGACAGTACAAGGCCTTGCGTTCTGCTCTCCAGAGGCTGTAGGTCATCTTTTGAATTTGCAGAAGTCCTACAGAAATTGCTTATGAGCTTGAAAGGTGATCCAGGGTTCTCTTCTTTGATCCAGAATTTTCCTCTTGAAATCACATTGCCGGGGTTTTTTTTTTTAATGGCTTATGCTCTCTCATTAATAAAAAGCAGCACTGTGCTATCTGCTCTTCTTCCACACATAGTCCCTTGCTGTGGCAGTGAACAGGATGGGCACCCAGCTATGAAGTAGAAACTCTATTTGTATGGCTATTGGTTTGATCAAAGTTACATAATTACTGCTTTTGTTGGGCGTTAATCAGTCCTGAATAGAGGCCTTTCAAGGAAAGAAAAATGTGAATCTTCTTATGACACAAAGCCAAATCTTTTTAATAGTCAAAGTAGCAGCCTAAGAATGTGGTGGTGTTTGTTCCCACCAAATTGCCTGTTCTGAACTGTTATGCAAGTGCAAGTTCTGCTTGGTGTGCAGTCTTAATTATTTAGGAGTTACGCATCGCTGTCTTTTCTAAAAATAAGCAGTTGCTCTAGCATATGCTGTTCTGAGAACTATAACAAGAGTAGTTCTGTGTACTTGAACCCTTTCTTACGTAATTCCAACTCCTGAAATGTTTTTGTTCAAGTGCTGAAGTAGTTCTGATCATGAGACTCCTGGTGTTCTTTGCTTCCACTGATACAGTTTCTTGCTTGTTTGGTGGGCGGGAGATAAAAGCTGAAAACAGGCAACAAAATGGTTATCTTCAAACTGGTGAAAATACACCATGTCAGGGGCAGATACCTCCTTCCTGATAGTATTCTTTCCCTTCCTAATAGTTTTCTTTATTCACTCCTTCCATCTTTTCTTAAGGATTCCTTTCTTGACTGATTTCTGATTTTGATTCAGATCTGGGTGTTTTGGTTTTTTCTTTTGTTGTTGTTGTTTTAATCATCCAGCAGGATGAAAAAGTTTGAGAGATTATCTCAATTTACACATATAGAATCATAGAATCACAGAATGGTTTGGGTTGGAGGGGACCTTAAAGATCATCTAGTTCCAACTAGAGGAGGTTCTCAACGCTTTTCTTCACTTCTGTCTGTTGGGCCCCAGGCCTTGGGAGCAAAAATCCAAGTTGATGCAAACACAGACCCACCATCAGCGAAAGAGGAGTTGGTATGTGAACTATCACAGGAACCTCACCCCTTCAAATCAATGGGCCCTGACAATATCCACCTGAGGGTGTTAAGAGAGCTGCCTGACATCACTGAGAGGCTGTGCTCCATAATCTTTGAGAAGTTACGGAGGTCAGGGATGGAAGGCTAATGTCACTCACAAGAAGGGCTTGAAGGAGGATCCTGGAAATTATAGGCCCATCGGTCCTACTTCAGTTTCTGGGAATGTTATGTAACAATCCTGCTGGGGGCTATCACAAGTCAAATGAAGCATGTGGTTGGGAAAAGCCAGCACTGATTGACCAAGGGCAAATCGTGCTTGGCAAACCTGATTGCTTTCTATGACTGTGTAACTTGCTTTCTTAATGGAGGGCGAGTGGTGGATGTTGTCTACCTGTGATTTACAAGGGCTTCAGTACAGTTTCCTACAGAGTTCTAAAGAAATGCATACCCTGTGGTCTAGACAAGTGGGACATGTGTCGGATGGAGAACTGGCTGACAGGCCACACCTGGAAGATGGTGGTAGATAGTTCCTTTTCAAACTGGCAGCCGTCACACATGGGTTCCCCCAGGGCTCAGTATTGGGCCCAACGCTGTTTAATAGCTTCATAAGTGATCTGGGTGATGGGATCAAGTGTACCAATGTTCGCCGATGATACTGAACGGAGTGAGGAAGTGGACGGTTCAGAAGGGAGAGCCACCCTGCAGGAAGACCTGGATAGGCTGGGAGAGTGTACTAACAAGAACCTTGTGAAGTTCAACCAAGGCAAATGCAAGGCCTTGCATGTGGGAAAACATAATCCAGGAGTGCAGCACAGGCTGCGATCTACCTGTCTGCGGAGCAGCTCTGTGAAAAGTGGCCTGGTGGACAAGCAGCTCAATATGAGTGAACAGTGTGCTGCTGTAGCAAAGAAAGGCATCACCAGCAGAGATAAAGAAGTCATTATCCCTCTCTACTCAGTACTTCTCAGGCCACACTTGGAATAGTGTGTCCAGTGTTGGTCCCTGCTATACAAAAAATATGTGGACAGGCTGGAGGGGGTCCAGAAAAGGGCCAGAAAGATGATCAGAGGGCTGGGAAGCTTTCCATACGAGGAAAGCCTGAGAGAAGAAGGCTTAGGGAAGACCGTATCGCCATGTTCCAGTAAAGGATGGCTACAGAGGAGATGGAGCCCTCTTTACATAAGGAGTCATGTGGAAAAGGCAAGGGGTAATGCGTACAAGCTACTTCTGGGGAGACTGATTGGACATGAGGAAGATTTTTCACCACGAGAACAATTAGCCATTGGAATAATTACCCCTGAGAAGTTGTGGATTCCTAGCATTGGAAACTTTTAGGATTCGTCTGGACAGGATGCTGGGCCATCTTGTCTAGACTGTGCTTTTGCCAAGAAAGATTGGACCAGAAGATCCTTGAGGTCCCTTCCAATTTGGTATTCTGTGATTCTGTAGTAAGTTAGAACCAATATAGAAATTATTTGGGCCATTTGAAAAGTCTCCATTTGTAGCTTTTGTTACAACACAGTGTTTCTTTTAAGCCTTTTAATTGAAAAGCAGTCACCTCTCTGAGGTCTAGGAGATAAAGGTGACATGGTGTTGTTATTGCAAAAATGATTAAGAGTTTAGCATATAAAGTTACTGACTAAGAATAGGAATCTATTTTTAGCGAACTCATGGTTGAATTCTTACTTTCTGTGCAGACTGCATCCTCAGCTATTAAAGGTGCTATCCAGCTGGGAATAGGATACACAGTAGGAAACCTTACATCAAAACCGGACAGAGATGTTCTTATGCAAGACTTCTATGTAGTGGAAAGTGTCTTCCTACCAAGGTAAGGATAAACCTATTCAATTTGTTTTCAACAGAATTTAATAAGGAAACTCTTAACTAGATATTTCAAATGAAGATTGTTTTCCAGTTTTAACAGAATGGGGTTAGGGTAAGTTTAACGTATGAGAACTTGAAAATCATCCTGTCTTCATGTTGTCATTGAAAATGAAGGTAGGGAGAAAACTGGGAAGATCACACTTCAGCTGAAGATTTGAGATGTGTCAGTTCTAGAGAAGGAAAGTAATTGTGACACTTTAATTAAAGGAGCAGTTAGTTACAATTGGAAGTGATTTGTCTATCTATATGAAATCAAGTATTATATCCCAACATTCCCATGTTTGTTTAGTTTCTAAAAACTGAGAATAATACTTGCTGTTTTGTTGAGGTGTCGTCAAAATTTCTGGAAATTCAAGTCCCACAGTGTTAAGAGCAATACAAGAATTTGCACTACAGTATAACATGCTGGCCAGGGCCTTAGCCTGTGACGAGGCTTGGATCGTACTAGCTGACTGCAGGTTGCGCACGGTAATTGCTTTGAACTCTGGCATCTCAGCTTGTATCACTGCCAAGTTGATAGTAGAGAATTTGTAATAATACAGTTATGCTGATGAGAGAAGTCAAGGTCATACTCATTTTGGAGGTTCAGGAGCTGAAATACAGTGCTGTGTAACTTCTCAAAGTTACATGTGCTAGGAATGAATGAAGGAGTTTTAGGAAACGTGTTTCAAACCGGAGATGAGCTGCTCTTGTCAGTTTTGTCTGGGTTCTTCAAAGTCCTCAGTATTAGAAGACCCCATCATTTCTGTAAGGACATGCTTATGTGTGCAGTATTCCCTGAATCTGGGAATGACTTCTATGAGTTTTTCAAAGTTTTGTTCATGGCCAATTTGAATGCTACTTCAAAAACTGTTTCTAATAATTTATAAACCTTAAAAATTACTGATGTCAGTAAAACAAAGTCAAACTGACAGTGTACAAAAACATTGCAGCCACTTTGAAGTTGATCTGTGCTCATGAAGATTTGCTTGATTCAACTCCTCTTTTCCTCTGAACTGAGATATCCTTTTGAGGAGAAAAATTATTTCTTAAGGGAACTTAAGTTTTTACATTACATTCTTTAGTTCCTATTTTTGAGGGTATTTGTATCCTTGTTCTGGCCTTAACTATTGGGTTTGTGCACAGTTTTGTAGCCTTTCTCTTGTAGATTAGGTAAATAGAGAAAAGTTAACTATGTGCATGTGTTTTCATACACTTTAATCACAAAATATTTTTTGTTTAAAAACATCCAAATTACGACTGAGAAATTTGCATATCATGTAACAAAGTTTTTATTAGTCTGAAAAATTGAGTGAGAGGGAGTGAGCCATCACACTTGTGAAATGTGTGACTCTGACAGATGTGCAGGTTTCAGCACTTAGTTTGGCTGTGATACCAGGTTTGTTGTTCATGGAAATTGAATGAAACATACATGCTAAACTTACATTACACAACGCAGTTTTGAAAAACAAAATCTAATATCTCTCTCTTAAAAACCATGGTAAAGCATAGTTTTAAAGGAACAAGTGAAATAAAGTGGTTTGTAGTCATTGGCATTGTATATGTATTCTCTCCTGTGAAACTAAATTGCATGTACACTCAGAAATGAGATTTCCCTGTTCTGTGCTGGTTTTAAGGCAGAGCTGGGAGAGATCCCTTCTGGCTTAAAAAGAAAACAAAGGTGGAAGGAATAGCCTGTTTGCACTAATGTAAAATACATTATAAAAGCCTTAGTAGCACTTTACTGGACAATTTCCTATAAATAAATAAAGTAAGCAGATGAGGAAAATCAGACAAATGAAGTAATGGCCAAAGCAGCACAGCTGTTTGGTTATTTTACATAGCCACCTGGTAAGCAGGAGTGTATCACATAGTGCGTCAGCTTGACTATAACAAAGAGCCTCTCTGTAAAGAGCACTTGCTGGTAACATTCTCTGAAACTAAAAATTGGCTGTCCATGGGAATCTCTTAAACCCATGACACTCGATTTCTTATGCTGATGCACCCAAGTGTCGAATTTCAAGTCTCAATGTAACATGGACATTAATTAATCTGAAATGTTTTCAATCCCAAGTTGTTCTATTTTGCATAATTTTTAATAACTTCGGATTGCACATTATGATACAGACTTCTTTCTTGCTGGTTGGGGGTGTTGGGTCTTTATGATGGCATTATGTGGATCACTCCTGAGTCAAATCTATAGGTAGCTTTGTTACCGTAGTCAGAGGTAAACAGCTCTGATGGTGGGTTCTTTCCGGATATAGCTGCACTCCCAAGGTGCTCGTCACTGTTTCCTAGGATGATACCTACATATGAAGCCAGTATTGTTAAAAGCCATTAGGTTAATAACTTTTCCTGCTCCCCCATCCCTTTGGATTGGCCTGTGTTAAAAGCAAATAGCTGCAGTCAGTCGCACCAGCATATCCGCTGGGCTGACCTCTACCTGGAAACAAGGCGGAGCAAGCCGAGCTAAGTAAGCATTTTGCCAGATGTCTGCAGCTGGAGGAGAACCTGATGGTGCAGCAGGTGTGGTGATGAAAGCAGGAGCTTACCAAGCAAGGAGCAGCATTTTTCCACTTGCTTTGGGTGTGCATAATTCAGCTGCAACTCCAAGCGGGCTGTTAGCTGAACTTCCATTGTGGCCAATTCTCAGGAGTCTTTATCTTTGCCAGCTGTGCCACTCCACCTTCCTCCCATGTTTTCCCTGCGTCCACCTTGCTTCATCTCGGTCTGGGAGGGAGCTGTTTTGCAGAGTCATAGGCACAGCAGCTGCTTTCACAGCAGCAGGAGCGCCGTTAACAGTGCCAGTGGTGAAGTAGACCTGCAGGCTGCTGAGCAAAATAGTGTTAGCTGTGACCTTTACTGTTAGGGAGAAACAGTCAACAGTTGTTGATGTGCTCGTTTCAGTTAGACTTCAGAGATAGAGCTAATTTTCTCCACAACGAGACTGTGTTTTGGGTTTGTCCTGAGAGGAACACTGATGACACACTGATGTTTGTAGTTGTTGCTAAGGAATGTTTATACCATGTCAAGGACTTTTTCAGTTTCTGATACTGCACCGGTGTTCCCAGCTTCTTCTCTATAAGATGGCAGGGGACACAGTCCAGACAGCTGACACAAACTGACCGAGGGGGTATTTCATTCCATAAAATATCGTGCTTAGTAGATAAGTTGGGGGTGGGCCAAGGGCCATGTTGGCACTCTTGGTCACTCTTGGTTGCTCTCTCCCTCACTGGGACTGGCATGATCTCCCTCTCAGGGTTGGCCTGGCTCTCACACTTGGTCTCTGGCTTTTGTACTCGGGAAATGGCCAGGCATCAGTCAGTAAGTAGCGAGTGCTTGCATCATTTGCTTTATTCTCCATTATTTTAATTACATATT
>NW_010266237.1:0-26815 GCF_000690775.1 Eurypyga helias
AGTGTAAAAATCCCAGCTCAGAGAAACAAGGGGCAAAGCCTCGCAATGACTTTGGTTTCTAGAACTCATCTCTTGTGGCTGGGTGAGTGGGACCCAGAAAAAGGATGGGGGCTGCAATGTATTCTTGACTCGGGGTGGTCGAACCTCACGCAGGGCTGGATGGATGCCAGTTGTGGAGACTGTGATGTATAGGTTTAAAGTTAGGACTAGACAGTTTCAAAGGGCTTCTTGGGTTTTACCTGCTGCCCTGGCAAATGGTTCTCATCCCCTCAGAGCAAAGGGGTCATCATGAATGGACAAATTCCATGAGCTGGATGATGCCCACAGCTGGCCTGTGGGACCACCCTGGTTTTTTACTTTTTTACTTCCACAAATGTTTCCCAAGTCAGCTGCAGAACAATAGGCTTCCTTAGAGTAACAGATGCTTCATTTCTATCTCCTGCCCTTCTTCCTTGCAAAGATCCATCAGACTTTCCATCTGAGAAGAACCAGCTCAAGTATCCACCATCTGCTACATGCCTGAAGAACCCCAAATCTTCAGAAATTGTCAGCAGATTGGATTCCCTAAAATGGTGCAGCTGAAAGGGAGGGCATTTTACTGACAACAGTCCTCTGCAAGGCACGCCCCTAAATGGAGCCAAGGGTCTTAACAAATAGACCTCCACGCAAACATACAGTTTCAGTTACCACTCTTCAGTGGGAGTTTCACAGCACGGTGAAATCTCATCTTCGCAGTTCAGTGCCATCTTCTAATAGCCTGTAACAAAGCTCAGCCAGGAAAATGCTGGGCACAATGAAACCTGTGCTGAATGCTGGTTTGCCGCTATTCTCTTCCACATCAGTGGGAGCAGCACAGCCTTATTCTGAGCGCTCTGGAAAGGGGCAGTGGATCATGACTGACCTGATCTGTGAGGACGCTGACAGCTGCACTGTGCCCGTGTCAGACTTACTGTGGCTTATTACGTGCGTCAGTGTGATTATTCTGATGCCTTTGGGGAGCTGATGGACTTTACTTTCCACATTAGCACATAGTTTTTAAGAAGTTTTGTGGCTGTCAGGTACTTGGGAAGAAGAAATGCTGCAGACAAGGCAGGCAGGATCAGAGGAGTTTGTGTGTTAGCTGGGCACTGCATGGAGGTCTTAATAATCTTTTGTCCCCCTGTCTGATGCAGGGCAATAACATTAACAAGGAGGCTCCCTAGAAGTGCTCTCTGGTTTCCTTCTCAGAGAAGAAGTTGTGGTTAAGCATGCAACTCATGCTCTGGGGCTTCCTGCCAAGCTTGAGCACAGAATCATGTACCCAGCCATTACTCATATGTGCTAGTTTTTCAAATAAATATAGAAAGCTAGCAATTTTCTGGAATATTTATTTTTAAAGGGCTTTTGGGGAAAAAAAAATCAGCTTTACCTGACATCTAGAAAAATTCTTTGTTCTGTTCTTCCACGTTTGAAAATTTGTTGAGTTCTCCTCTACACAGGATTGCAAGATACTGAAACCATGGGACCTACTGGAAACTCTGCAGTTCATTTGTCATCGCAAGTCCCCAGAGAAAAAGAAAATAGCCCAAAAAGTCCAGGGGACAAAACATTTTGCAAATATGACAGGAGAAAAAGAACATTGTTGAATATG
Source organism: Eurypyga helias (assembly GCF_000690775.1). Taxonomy (NCBI): domain Eukaryota; kingdom Metazoa; phylum Chordata; class Aves; order Eurypygiformes; family Eurypygidae; genus Eurypyga; species Eurypyga helias. Next base: position 1,631 of record NW_010266237.1, read on the forward strand.
GATTGATTATTTTTGTCTCTAGAAATTAAAATTTGGCTTTTATAATGGGAACAATGACAAGAGCTAAGAAAGAAGCTAATCTCACTAGCAATGCTGCTTACTAACAAAGCAGTCTGACTCTATTTGAGGGTACCAGGCATGCCCTGAATAAGCTGTAACCCATAGAGGGTACTGTAATATACAGTATAATGGGAAAAAAAAATCCCTAAAACAAACAAACAAACAAAAACCCCAGAGAATGGAAAAATTCTAGCCTTAGATTTTTTTTTTTTTTTAAATTAAATTCACATTGAACAAATGTAAATCCAGACTAGGAGGATAAGGACTAGATTAGATTCATTAAACTGGCAGGTTTGGGCTGGACAGTCTGGCTTTCTGCTCCCAGTCTCCATTCAGCCTGCCACTCTTAGTCTGCTCTGGTTACACAGACGCTCTGCTTGCATGGCTTGTCACAGCAATTTCTGAACAGCACTAGGAAGCTAAACTGTCCTAGGCAGCAGATCCAACAAGTCTAGACCAGATGCTGAATTATTTTCCTGAAGAGCAAAACTGGAGTGTACCTATTACATTTCCTCTTTCACTGTTACCTCCCTAGCACCTGAATATACATGTGGCTCTGTTCACTTTTGCCAATGTACATTACCTGTGCATTTTAACTGCCTTATTACTGGGAGTCTTTAAGGCAGATATTTTTTTTTTACCACATGATGTATTATTTTATTAAAAAGCAGAGATGCCTCAATAACTTGTATACCCAGTATGTGCTTTTGATCCAGGTGAAGGCAACACAGAGGAATTTTCCAAAGGATTTGTCTGTGTCATGTACTGTGATGATTTGTCTTCTTCATTGCCTCTGGTTTCTCTCAGCAGCAAACGTTTTTCACACTGAAATGGCTCCTGTCTTGAAGTATGATTATTTGCATTTCAGAAGAATGTAATCAATGTCCCTGAAGGAAAAGATGCAAGGCCTAATGGAATCTACTTAATAATAGAAGTTAGCAAAAATTCTCACTTATCTCCCAACTTCCTCCTCTCATATAAAGCTTAGTAAATGGATGTCAGCATTGAATTAGAGAACAGCCATTGGCTCAGTTCTTGGCAGTAATAGAGGATTTATCCAGAGACAGTAATATCTTTAAATAAATCCTCGGATAAACCATTTGGTGTTATAAAAAAAAAAAAAGGAAAAAAGAGGAGAAAAAGGATAGCATGATCAGGTTGCACTGGTCTGATCTGGAGATCTGATCTCAAGTCTACCCTGAAACCTTGGGGGTAGGTGGTCACATTTTGCCTTTAGGCTCTCAGTCTAGCTCACCATTGGTCACGACAAAAACTCCCACAGAGGTTTAGAGAAAGAATCAGTGTTTGTTCACCAGAACTTTGTCCAGCATGCAGGGCACTGTGACAATGCTTTTTAGGTCAAATGAGTGACTGCACATTATGTCAGAAATGTCACTGTCACAGTAGAACGTCTGCTTCACAAATTACTTTTGCTGTTATCACGTTGAGAGACAGGAGCTGAGGGCACGTGGAAGGAATTATGTGCCATTTATCTGCATGTCAGGAAAACTAGGGAGCCCTCAACTGAGGAATGGATTATGAATCTAAACAGCTGCTTTCCTGTTATTTCAGTTTGCTCAGGAGTGAGAATCCTTTGTCTTTATTTCAAAGAAAAATTGTTAAATTGTTTCCGTAGTGTGCTTTTTTGTACAAAGTGGTATAAATCCTTGAATTCTTCACACTTTCATAGATAAATTCTATTCTTTCATACTTGTCACATACAGAATGAAGCTGTGGTTCATGGCTGTCTCTTTTGATGTGGATGTGGAAATATAATTGCGAGCCTGTATCACCTGGAATGAGTGATAACTATGCCACAGCATTCAGATGGATCCAGACCAATCAACAGGGTGAGAGCATACACCCCTCACAGAGGGAGTGGTCCACTGTCTCTGTGGCTAATATTCATGCTTTGTTCTTTTTGCTGGACAATTCAAACAGTATTCTAGTAACATAGCAAGAAATATGCAACAAAAACATGCGAACCAAGCGTATAATCACTTGGATATGCCTGCACCCTGGTTTTATAGTATTTTCCAAAGTGTTCTCAAAGCTATCAGAGTGCTTTTTCCCCCTTTTTATGAGGAAATCACTTGTTGAGACAATAATTTTTATTCTTGCAGTGGGTTTTTACTGCCAGAAAGTTTTATTTTGGTGATACATTCTTGTCATCAAGTGTAATCTGGTAGCAATTCTATCCAGAGATACACAACTGCCCACAGCCAGTGGTGAAAGAGAACTGTATTTCAATAAATTCAGTGATTCTTTGAGATAGTCTCTTGAGGACTACATTGCTAATGAGGTGATCCCACAGTCATTACAAATACAAATTTGTTTTCTGGAGTTCATCTGCTTCTGGGGACGCAGTCGCCCTCGAGTGTCATCAGAATGTCAAACTACTATTCTTCATACTTTCAAGCTTCCCAAGCAAGGTACTTAATCTGCTGGACTTCCTGCATATCCACGTTCAACTTGCTAGTGCTTTGTGTTTTATGTAATTTAACAAGATAGATTTAACTTTGGCATATAGAAAAAATATTCCTAGACATGTTTAGATCTGTGATTTTAGGCTATCAAACACAAGGACAAAGGTGAAGATATCTTCCACAGAGGAATTCCTTTCCATACTATATATTCTGGAGCCTTCACAGCTGAACAGCTTCCAAGCGAATGAGAGAACTTGAATTGCCAAATTTCAACTCGCACAGGGCATTTATATTCCACACTATGTATTGGAATGTGGTTTTGTTTTGTAAAATATGCCATGGGTTTAGTAAATAAAGAATAATCCTTTAATAAATAAGGCTATAAGAGCTTTACTTTAAAAGTCACCTTGTACAGTAATAATATTCTCTTGAAATGTAGTGAAAAATTTTACTAAGTGGCAGAAATAATGGTAAATTGTATTCATTGCATATTTGTTAAGTCTGGTTTACTTTCAAAAGGAGACACTCAGTTCCAAGCCCATCTGACTGGAGCTTATATCTTAGATTAGCCATTAAACACTACTGAAGAAAGCAGAATTCTTTGGTTTCATACCAAATATTTTACATCTACCACCCAGGTCTTTTATGAAATGTGTGATAGATCTACACTGAGGATCCCATCTCATGACGATGGCCTTGATTTGGGTTTGTAGTCCAGACAGTTATCCACTCTACCCATTTTCTGACTTTGAATTTGATTTTTGTTCAAGTATAGAGAGAGTTTGCATTATTTTCAACCTAAAAGTTATAAATCCACTGCAATTCTTAACATGACATTGACTCTTAATACAAAGTGATCAGAAGAACATTGTTTTTACATATCTTACAGCGTATTAAAAAGTAAAAGTGTCTTTCCACTAAAAGAAGACTTAGACATTTTTCTCCCTACAAGATGATCAGATAACTTGTCACTTTTATGCTCACAATTATTTATGCTGTAAAGAGGCAAATCTATCTGGAAGAAACAAGGATTAATGTGAGCTTCTAGCTCACCTCACACCCCTGACCTTTGCAGAGAATTACCCTCAGGTAATTCTCTGGGGAATTTGAGGACTCTGACTTCAGGGTTTGAAAATATCTAGGATATTATCAGGAAAGTATTTTTGGTACTTTTCTTGTAGGACATGCTGGGAAAGTCAATTAGTCGTACTGGTTGATTAGTGGAATGCCAACTCATATGTTTAATTCAGGCAAGTCTTAAGGCATCTCTCCAGCAGTACCACTGAATAGCTTAATCTGTGTTAGAGTTAAATGCAGTAGAAATATCATCCTGAGAACACAGAGGGGCCAAAACAAGGTCTGGAAGAGATGCTAGCTGAGGTCAGACTTGCATCCTCAGAGAAGGTCTTGGACTGGACCCACACCTCCAACACGCTGGAGTGACCCACACAGCCACCGTGGTGCCCATAAGGTGGGGCATCCAGCCCCTTCCTGATGCCTCCTGGCCACAGCACCCACAGTGATGCCCGGGGATGGGGCTGTCCCGACTGCCCCACTCCTGGCCATGGTGATGGGATGGACCTTGGAACTCTGGAGACCCCCCATGGCTCCTGGTCCCCAGGGAGAGCTCCAGGCCACTTAGCACCCTGACACCTAAACTCCATTCAACCGTGCACATCTCCTTTTCTGCAGTTTTTCTTGCCTTTAAAAAAAAAAAATCATTGTAGAGTGGTTATGATTCATGACTAGATATTAATAAATTCATGTGGGTAAATATTTGGTTCCCTTCAGCTCTGTGGAGAACAATTAGATGATGAACAGATTGTGACTAAGTACAATTAATAGTGCCAGAGTGTATCTTCACAGGGGAATAAATACAACAATTAGTGTCTTATTTTATCGTTTGTGTAGGATTGTTTCTAACTATAATGGCATTCACAGAGCAGGCTAAGATTGCATACAAAACATCAGCATCTCTCAAATCCCAGGATTGTGTAACTTGGAAAGAATGAAACCTACTTTGAGATCAGAATGTTTTCCAGACCTGTGTAAGCTCAGAGACTATCTTTGCTTTCTAGAAAGCCAGAGGATAGTTGATTGAGGAAATTTTTGAGCTCTAAGCTTGAGCTCTAACCCAGAAACTGGTGATTCTGTGCTCAAGTGACTGGGTTGTGATGGCAGTCAGAGGTGCTTCAGAGAGCATGGTTTTCACACCAGTTCTGGCTGTGTCTTTCCCTGCTGTGCCCCAGGATGGAGATCATCTTCCCTTGGACTCTCTGTCCGAGGAGGTGATGGGAGTTAGGAACAAGGGGATAGGATGTGGCGAAGCAAAGCTATGATATTAGCTGCTACCTAACACGTTCCCTTAGTGAGGTGTGGAGCACCAGCCATGGAGATAGGAAATGTCTGTGCAACTGCAGTTGGCTCCTGTTTGACTACGTGTTATGTCTAATTTTAAATTACCAAGGTCACACTTCATATGGGATAACCTTTGTCAATTGAAGCTTCTCAACTCTGGGTGAACCTGAGCAGATCTCTCCAGGAGAAGGAGGAGAGCTATCCTTGCCATGTACAATATCCAGCCAAATCCCATAGAAGAAGTTGCCTGAATTCTCAGAATGGGCAAACCTGCTCTCATTAGATTACATTTTCATTACAATTTATCCCCTCTTCCTGACTGTAAAAGCTGTGCAACATTTTAGGTGAAATAGTCTGGATTAGGCTAAAATGCCAGTGGCTGAAACAAGACACTTAGGATGGAGGGCAACAAAGAACCTCAAAGGCCAGTTTCCATCTGTGACACCAATAGGGACAGAGAGGAAGATTGGTCAGTAATTGGCCACACATTGGTCAGTAACCCCATGTTAGCTCTTCATGTCAGTAAATTTCCTTGTATTTTTGGAAATTGAGGCTCTCTTGTTTCTCCTTTACATAGACAGAAAATAGGATAATTTCTGTGCTCTCCACACTCCCTGACACTGCCAGCAGCATATGCTGTTGTGTTAGTCTCAAATGTATCCTTACTTTCATTGCTCTTGCACTTTCCTGTTCATTGTTCTAGCACTCAAGAATTACTTCAAAGGTGCTATTGTTTTTCTAAACTGTATCTTATTGTTAAAAAGAGAGCTGAGTTGTCCTATGCGAATGCTGCTCTTCAGCTTTCGCTTTTACTGGATTGTTTTGAACAAGGTTAACCAGTACTTTGCTAACTTAACTACTGCTCATGTGCAGATAAATTCAGAGTTTAAGGGGTTGGGGGGTGTTGTCAGCTATTGACTATTGCAACAAACAAACCCCCAGCTGCAAGGACAGTGTCCTTGCCATGCATCCCTGCCAGCTCCAGCTGAGTTGGGATGGTGTTGTAAGGAAGGAAAATGCCGTTGGCAGATGAATGCAGCTGTTGTCCCTCTCTCTGAACCTTCTCAGCATGTTAACAGCTGGAGTGGGGAAAGGCCCCTGTTCTTGCCCTGAAACCAGCCTTGCACTGGACATGGAGCAAACCCCAGGCAGAATCACATGAGCCTGACCCCCTCCATCAGTCACCCTCTTGCTCTTGGTGGTGATTCACCTCTTGGATGCTGAATGTTGAAGGAGCACAGCAGCAGAAAAATATCAGGTGTGATGTGAGTCAATAACAGAAAACACAGTTTAAACAACAAAAAAGGGAAGTTCCAGGACTACCAACAGCAGCAGAAAGAATAGACGTGTATATATTTATGTATATTTTCTATGTAATATCATGATTTATTCTGCAAGATCCTGTAATGACTTAAACTTGTTCTCCACCCCACAAAAAATACGCCCTTGCATTGTATAAAAGTCTATTGTACCAGAGGTGATACTCGAGACTGAAAGCTGTTTTTCAACCAGAAAGGACCTTCTGTAATTTAAATTAGTCTGACTATGACTGAAAAAGTATATATTTTACAAAGACTGGGCTTGGATTCTTCTCTTAAAGGCACACAAAACTTCAGCTAATTTAGTTTAAGAAATGCAGTTTTATTCTAAGGCTAATTTTGATGGAGGCAATCTTCTTCAGTCCTCTTTCCTCCTCCAAATAAGCTTTTACATATCTTCAAAATGGTTACTTTCAGCTCTGTTTTCTGAAGTCATTACATATTTTCTTTTCCATATGAACAATTACTGAAGATTCAAAGCAGTACATTTCTTGAAATTAAATTGATAGAAGGTTTTACATTTTGGGTTAGATTTTAATAAAAGGTAAAATTCTTTTATTTTCTACAATAAAAACATTTTCTGCTGCTTCCTTGAGGCTGTACGCGTACTGCCAATGCTCTGGTCTTAAACTTTTTTGTCTATATCAACTTGGAAAAAAACTTTGCATTTGGCTTCAGCTCTCATTCACCAGAAAATTTTTTTATCTCCTTGTACTGGTTTTGTTTGGTGGAGTTTTGGTAGCAGGGAAGGGGCTACAGGGATGGCTTCTGTGAGAAGCTTCTGGAAGCTTCCCTGGCTCCAAGTCGCAGCTGCCTCTGGCCATGGCTGAGACCATCAGTGACGGTGGTAGGGCATCTGGGATAACACATTTAAGAAAGGGGAAAAAACTGCTGGGTAACCTGCAGCAGGGAGAAGAGTGGGATGTGGGAGAGACAACCGGACAGACACCCAGGTCAGTGCAGAAAAGTGGAAGGAGGTGGCCAGAGCAGAGGTTCCCCTTCAGCCCATGGTGAGAGGGCAGGCTGCGCCCTGCAGCCATGGAGGGTCACGGGGGGGCAGAGACCCACCTTCAGCCTGGGGAGGACCCCACGCTGGAGCAGACAGCTGTGCTGGAAGGAGTCTGTGACTTCTTGGGAAGCCCACACTGGAGCAAGCTGCTCCTGAAGGACTGCACCCCATGGAAGGGAACTATGCTGGAGCACTTCATGAATAACTGTAGCCTGTGGAAAGGAGTCATTGGGGAAGTTCATGGAGAACTGACCCCCATGCTGGAGCAAGGGCAGAGTGTGAGGAGTCCTCCCCCTGAGAAGCAAGGACCAGCAGAGACAGCATGTGATGGACTGAGCACAACCCCCATTCCCCGTCCCCCTGTGCTGCCTGAGAAGGGAGGAAGATAGAGAAATTGGGAGTGAAGTTAAGCCCAGGAAGAAGGGGGCCATGTGGGAAGGTGTTGTTAAGATCTGGGTTTATTTCTCATTATCCTACTCTGATTTGATTGGTAACAAATCAAATTTATTCTTTCTTCCTCAAGTTGTGTCTGTTTTGCCCGTAATATAAGATTGGCCCATAAGATTGGTGAGTATCTCTCCCTGTCCTTATCTCGACCCACTAGCCTTTCATTGTATTTTCTCCTCCCCACCCCACCAGGTGAGTGGCCAGGTAGTCATTTGTTTCTGGCTGGGCCTAAACCACGACACTTCTTAAAGTGTCCTTCCTCTTGTTGATTCTAGTGTGTTGGTTAGATTTATAATGACGATGAGAGCATAGACTAAGACCAGACTCATTCTTTGTAGAAAACTCAAAGAAATCCTGAAACGTATCACATGCATTACATCTGTCCTGTTGACAACCCCCTAAAAATAAAACACATGTAATCCTTCAGATCATATTAAGCAAAGCAAGTAATTAGCTGCAAGCAGATTCTTTATCAAACTTCATGCACAAAATGGAACAAGTCCCCAAAGTCGTCTTTTTCTGTCCTCTTCAAAGACCACTGTGGTGGTTCTAGGTGTATGTTACATTTAGACATTTTTATTGGTTCAGGTAGGAGCTAATTCACGCTGGTACAGACATAAAAATGAAAATAAAAGAAGGACAGATGAATTCTAGATTGTTTCTCAAGCCCTTCTTTATTACTGTAACCCTCCACTGAACACCCTAAAAGCTTTGCCCAGTTATGATAACAATTCCCATCACCACCCAGCGAACAAGTCTTTCTCCTGCCAGAAGTGATTTTGTGCTGTTGACCCAATGTAGCTATGCATGAAATATTGAATTGCAGAGGTATTTTGCCTTCCCAGGGATTATAGAAATAAACACTATAAAATCATTAGCTTCTGCTGAGCCGCTTTTCCCTATTGTCAAACAGCCTTGGGCAGCCAAGATTTATTCTGTTCCCCCAGGAACCACTATTAGGCAGCATAAATTCATTCGACTTTGGTGAAGTTGCTTTTCACTTACACAGCACAGTGAGATCAGACTGGACCACTTGTCTTTAGCAATGTTTTCCTTTGTTGCTGGATAGATAGCATATCCAAGGTTTAATTTAATAAAATCAGCATATCTAGGATAAACCAGATGGAGTGAGGTTTGTTGACAAAATGGATAGGTTATTTTCAAGGACACTGATTCATGGTCTTCCAATGAAAAACAGCATTTAACAGATTTATTGTTGTTGAATAAGCAGCAGAGACGCTGGATAAGGTCAATTTACCTAATGTTATTTTTATAATTTTAAAAGCCTTTTGCTGGGTATCAGAATACATTAGGCAAAAAGTAAACCTTTTAGTTATTGTTTATTAGAATCACAGAAGTGTGTAGGCTGTAACAGAGGCCATCTTCTCCAAGCCCCTGCTCTAAGCAAGGTCAAGCTTGCTCAGGCTGTGGCCAGTCTGTCTTTGGATGTCTTCAGTGATGGAGAATCCACAGCTTCTGGACAGATCTTCCTGTTCTTGACCACCCTCAGGGTGACATATTTTTTCTTGCATGTAGTTGGCCTTTCCCTTTCTTCAGCTTGCGACTGCTTTTTCTTTTCGTTTCACTGTGCACCTCAGAGCAGTATGACTTCTCTATGAATTCCCATTAGGCAGCTGAAGAGACCAGCAAGATCAATTTTTAGCCTTCCATTTTGAGGCAGAATCTCTCAGTGCCTCCTTACCCATCATGTGCCCCAGGCCACTAATCATTTTGCTGGCCACCCAAAGGACTCCCTCCAGTATGTCAGGATCTTCTGAGGAGCACCAAGCTGCATACTTGTTTCATAAAATTTTCCCTTGTTTTCCCTTTTTTCTCCCACAAAGTTCACATTTCCAAAGATTATTAATTCATAAGTGCTGGATTTCTAAACCTCTTCCAGCTGCTAGCTACAGGCAGCCATTCCTTCGCTGAAAGCGAGATGATGCTTCTGAAACTTTAGGATCTCTGAATCTAGATAGCCTTTATGTATCTAAATTCACCAAGACGGTGGTGGTGGGTGAAGCCAACCATTTTTGAAAGATCTAGATGGGCATGTACTGTATAACAATACACAGAAGACACCAGAAAGGGAGATGAAGGCTGTCAAGAGTCTTCCAGAGGTAATGTGAGCTTAGAAGAAAGAAATGTTGGAGTTGCCGTGGTGGGTTGACCCTGGCTGGAGGCCTGGTGCCTACCAAAGCTGTTCTATCACTCCCCTCCTCAGCTGGGCAGGGGAGAGAAAACATAATAAAAGGCTCATGGGTTGAGATAAGGAGAGGGAGAGATCAGTCAGCAATTAATGAGTGATCATAGGCAAAACAGACTCGACTTGGGGAAGAAAGAATAAATTTGATTTGTTACCAATCAAATCAGAGTAGGATAATGAGAAATAAAACCAGACCTTAAGAACACTTTCCCACCTGGCTCCCTTCTTCCTGGGCTCAGCTTCACTCCCAATTTCTCTACCTCCTCCCCCTCAGGCAGCACAGGGGGATAGGGGATGGGTGTTGTTGTCAGTCCATCACACTCTGTCTCTGCTGGTCTTTGCTCCTCAGGGGAAGGACTCCTCACACTCTGCCCTTGCTCCAGCATGGGGTCCCTCCCACGGGAGACAGTTTTTCATTAACTTCTCCAATGTGAGTCCTTCCCACGGGATGCAGTTCTTCACAAACTGCTCCAGTGTGGGTCCCTCCTGTGAGGTGCAGTCCTTCAGGAGCAGTCCATTCCAGTCTGGGTCCCCTGTGGGGTCACAAGTCCTGTCAAGAAACCTGCTGCAGCCTGGGCTCTTGTCTCTATGGGGCCACAGGTCCTGCCAGCAGCTTGTTCCAGCGTGAGCTTCCCAAGCAGTCACAGCTTCTTTTAGGCATCCAGCTGCTCTGGCATGGGGTCTCCCCTGGGCTGCAGGTAGGTTTCTGCTCCCCTGTGACCCTCCATGGCTGCAGGGGCATAGCCAGCCTCACCATGGTTTGCCCCATGGGCTGCCAGGGAATCTCTACTCCAGCACATGGAGCACCTCCTCCTGCTCTTTCTCCACTGAACTTGGTGTCTGCAGACTTGTTTCTGTCACATATTCTCACTCCTCTCTCTGATCCCTTTTTAACCATGTAATCAGAGGTGTTACCACCATTGCTGATAGGTTTGGCCTTGGCCAGCGGCAGGTGTGTCTTGGAGATGGCTTTCATGGGCTCTGTCAGACATTGGGAAAGCTTCTAGCAGCTTCTCACAGAAGCCACACCTGTAGTGCCCCCCAATACCAAAACCTTGCCCCTCAAAACCAGTACAGTTGCTTATAAAAAGGAAGGTTGCAGTTCCAGGCAGCTCTTTTGACTTAGGCAACTTTTTTTTCCTTCAGCCAGGGCAGCCAAACTGCTGGGACTTCTTGCTAAGGGCATTTTTCTCAGAGAACAGCAGAGGAGTCCAAGATGAGAGTGAGGTATGTTTCCGTTCTTGTGGTATCTCCACAGTTTTGTTTTGATGTTTTTTTAGCAAACAAAAAGGCCTAAACAAAACTCAGATTGAAAACCCTTGTAGAAGAAAATTCTGGAAAAATTTAGTTTAGGTCAGTCAGAAAATTTCCTCTGAAAAACTCGGTTGAATTACTTTAGTAGCTTTAACAGTGTTCCCAGCTTGCATATGTTAGAATTAAATGGTACCACTTCAGCAGCAGTGCCAATTTTTGTCAGAAGATGGGTCAGGAGAGGTAACTGAAGTACTCCCCCAATTTGTTATGAGAGAAGAATCAGAAGAAATAGCTGTTCTTCTCCCTCCTTGTGAGATGCAGGGAGGATCTCCCCAGTCCGTAAGGCTGAAGGGTGTTTTGTTCTCCTGCTGCTCAGTGGTGCGTCATCTCTCCAGGGTGCTTGGCTAGGTTCCCAGGGGCTGGGACTTGGCTTACTCATGGGGTTTTCTTTTAGGAATCCCCTTAGGACTGTCTTTGGGCATTACACAGCTCTCTGCTGCTGTGTGAACCTGCACAAATACTTGGGTTGTGGCAATACCATCTAGGGCAGTCTAGAAGAAAGGATGGAATGCTGTGGGGCACCCCAGCTGTAGCCTGCATCACTTTTCAGCTGATTAGCCTGGCTCTGAGCAGACATACCTCTGACAATTAGTTTTAGGAAAGCAAAATGAGGTCTTCCCACAGCACCTGACACAGTGTCATGAGTAAGGTGCTGCGTGGATGGTATTCTGCTCCCTGTCTGATATTAATATTCATACTGCTTTTCATATCTAATATTGACTAGACCTTCGTAGGTAAACAAGCAAATGAAATGGTGATTTTACAATAAAAGCTCGGTGTTCTTGAGAAAGGCAGGACATTAGCAACTGTCTGCCGTTTTCCTCTGTATGAATATGATCTCTGAGCACTGGCAATATTATCTGAACTTAATATTCAAGCAATTTTAGCAGTCGTGATATTCTAGTTCCATCTATCTAGAAGACAGGCACTTCAAAGTACTCCGTTTGGTGGGTTGGCAAAACTTCATCTGTACAGAGTAATAAGCAAGTAGATGTGGAATATAACATTAAAATATTTCATTCCTTTGTTGAGGTAATCCCAGCCCTTGCATCTCAAAGTTGTGTAAGTGAGCAAAGCTCGGGGCACTGGATCAGGAGAAATTATTTCCACCACAAATAATACTGTACCTATCAGGGAACTAGTGCATTTGCACAGGTATTTTTCATCTCTCACCATTTTGCCGTTCCTTTCTAGCGAAGTGCCAAATCCTGCTTGCATCACTTGGCATCATTGGGCTTCTGCCACGAGAAACCTAAGAAAGACAAGCCAATGCAAAATCATGGCTACAGTATTCACAACAGGAAAGAAGTAAATAATATGTTCTGCTTTCCTCAATATTAGTTCAGCCACAGCAGGTAGTCCCATGGTCCTGATTCTTTCTTTTTTATCTTCCTCTTACACAGGGAGCTATATTGATTTTGTGAAGTGAAATCTTGAACTCCATCTGCACAAACCTACAGGGCAAGATACTAATAAAGTGAGAGGGTGAAATGCCTGCCATGGGGGAGTGTTACATTTTGTGTCGATGTGATCAAAAGCAAACTCCTCCTCTAAAACATTTAATAATTATTAAAATATAATTTCATTACTTATGAAAGGGCTTTAAAGGGCTTTTGTGAAACAAAAACTGACAGAGAAGTGTCAGTTTTTAGAAGCACTTAGTACTCTTGAAAACCCACACACTTCATAAATGCTTTCAACACGTATACATATATATTAATAGAGCTTTGAAAATTAACATCTTTCCCACTCTAGGATTCTCACTATAACAATTTCCAGAATTTTGCCCACAAAACACTCAGACATTACAGACACAGTGCTGCAAAAAGGGTTTGGGCAGACGGACAAGTTAACAGTTTTGCAGCAGTGGCTCAAGCCCTTGTCCAAACATCCTCTCCAGAGCAGAACAGCAAGGCAGGTCCCGTGCCCAGTGAAGCACTACATCGGGAGGGATGAGGGCTGCAAGCCAGGAAGCACAGCTGGCTTTTCCATGAAGTGCCTTCTACACCACCATGAGTGGTACGCAGCAGAGCTGAAGGCAGCAGTGTTTGCAGAAAAAGTGGTGTGCTCAGGTAACTAAAAGTTATATCATGATGTGTCCAAATGAGGCTTTAAGGTACGTTGGCATCCTTTGCTGGCATTCTCTGATTTCTGTGTGCTTTGCTGTACCACTCGAGTGGCATAGTCCTGTTGGGGTAGATTTTATGGAGTTGAGCTTAATACTTAATCCAAAAGCTCTCCTAGGGATGTTTCAGAAAGCAGAGCAAAAAGCCTGGCCCGAAGTACCTTGAAGAGGCAGTTGTATCAGTTCCTCCTATATGAGAATTATCAAGAAGGCATAGCTAAATAGCCATACATATTTGAGTTCTGAAAGAAAACTAAAATTAATTAGGAGAGAGATCACAGGCAATTCTTTCTGACACAGCAGTGTGCTTTTTTGGTTTGTTTTCTTTGAGCACCTTATTGACCAAAATGGAAATTCAGATAGGTTAAATTGTAAATTCAGCTGGTATTTCTCATGTTGTTTCATGCAGAAAGAAAGAACTGAAAGAAAAGTAGGAAAAGACAAAGCATTTTATATTATATTTTTTAAAAAATGTTTACTTTTTGTTTAAGGAAGCAATCACTGGAAAAGAAAAAGCTCTTCTGGCTGATGTCCCAGCTGGGATTCTTGCAAGTGGCATTCTTTCTCTGCAACCCTGCTGTTGTTGTAGACCTACCTCTTTGATGAACACAAAACTACATCTTTCATAAAGGAACACACCATCTCTATGCTGGTAACGTATTCTGCAATGTACTGTATAATGTTCCCTTATAGTTAATACTGAAAATGGATTCAGATTACTTACGTTATGTCAAAAATGTGCTTCCTTTTAGTGTACAGGGTAATGCTTTCATCTGGGCTGTGGAAGCCTTTTATAGTGAGTCCTGTGTGGTGGGGCAAAAAGTCTTTAGCACCTTTTGGACAAATATAAGTTGTACCATATGATAAAATACTGTTTTTTGCCACGTCATTTGTATCAGGTATGCTGGTACTCACAAAGGGACATACAATAATGCTGGAAGTGGGAGCAATGTTTTGGAAAAAATATTTTCTTCATAAGTCATTGAAATTTCTATTTCAGAACTATTTAAGTTTTAGAAGTATTCCTGAATTAATATCAAATTAACATTAAAATATGAGTAGCAGCACTATACAAGTCAGAGCATTTATTTAACAATTTTCAAACACCACAGTTTGATTTTTTTTGGTTCCTGAAGTATCCACATTTATTTTTAAAATTCCACCTCAAAATTGAAAAAAAAAAAATATCATTCAATTTGAGATTGAACAAACTCTTTCTTCAACCTTGACAAGCAGTGTAGAGACCAGGAGGAGGCTGCCTTTTACAAGACATAAAAATAAATTATTCATACAGCTTAAATACAATGTATCTATTATTTAGTATTGCCCTGGTGTTTCAGTTTCACATTAGGTAGACAGCAAAAATGGCGAAAAAAGATGGCAATTCTGTGAAGGATAATACAGGTTCATCACATTTGATATCACAATAAATTATATTTGTCTAATAAAGTAGTGTGCCACGGATCTGTAAAGGAAAGTACGAGTAATTAGAAACACTGGATGAGTAAATAGCAGAGTTCTGCTTTGCAGTCCTGGAGAAGGAGCACTTCAGACTTTGTGAAGCTGCTCTCACTGATGCTCCCGCTGTCAGTCCAAGGCAATTCTTTTGGCAGGTGCCATCCATTTTTCTGAAATGCCAGCAGGCTGACTCCTGACTGCCTCAACTCTCTTCTCCCACAAAATGCGAGCTGCAGAAGAGGAGAGAAGAAGACATCCCAAAACAGAGAAATTTAATGTGCTCGAAGGGACTTTCACTTAAGGGAACATTACCCAAAGCTGTCCTTTTGGGGAAAAACTTAAAAAATGAAAGTATGAACTGTTTATATCCTGATTTCTATAATGAGTCAAAAGTAATGATGTGCTGAGATTTGCTCTCCTCTGATTCTTAGATTGGAGAAAACCTGTATCCTCCTCAGAGCTTGGTTCCCAGTGGAAATATATACCAACAGAAGAGGAACTGCTGCTTGGATTCCCTGACAATCTCTGTGTCTAATCCATATATGTTTTATTATTTCTCTCGCTTCTCTTTCCAAGGTTGCATTCAATTCTCCACAAGTACTTTCATGCCACGAAGCTAGGCATACACAGAACAGAAATGCCTCCTTACATATTTTATGAGGGTCCTTAACCACATGTGTGGAAAATGTTTATTTTATAAGTGCAGAATTGTCTCATGGGGATGTTTTGCTTCACAAATGAGCCTAATGAGCATTAGAAGAGCAGTTTTGTTCAGGGAAGTGGTAGGCTTTTTTCATCCTTAATTTTTTAATTACAGCCCCCAACCTGAAGGACTAGCATGAAACTCTAAACAGATCAGGATTATAAGCAACATGCCTTTTTCATCAGTGTCACCACCAAAGGGGATACACCAGTGCATATCCCTCGTGCTGCACAGGGGTAATGCAGGGTGAACTCCTGGTCTGCTGAGTGTCAGCCGATGTCTTGCTGCTGACCCCTGGCAGCCCCTTTCCCCTCTGCTCTTTGCCAGGGACCTGCCAGTGTTCATGAGTGTCCCAGCGACACGAGTCCCATGCAATATCAGCACTGGAATGGGACATGTGTTAGTGGTTGGACGTTGCCTCCCTGGGGAAGGGAGCATCGTGCACACCATGCGACTCATGGTTTTCTCACCAGGCAAGATCTGGGGCACTTGTGCTGGTTTTGGCTGGGATAGAGTTAATTTTTTCACAGTAGCTAGTATGAGGCTGTTTTGGATTTGTGTTGAGAAGAATGTTGATAACATACTGATGCTTTTTAGTTGTTGTCAAGAAACTAAAGTCCTTAAACTAAGGACTTCTCCAGTTTCTTATACTGCTGCTGCCCTTCCAGCTTCTTGTAAAGCTGGACAGCCCAGAGAGCTAACCAAACTGCCCAAAGGGGCATTTCATCCCATCAAATGTCATGTTTGGTACGTAAGTTGGGGCAGTAGGCTGGGAGGGGCAATTGCTGCTTGGGATCTGGCTGTCAATGTTGTTGTCAGCTGGTGGTGAGTGGCTGTATAATTTTTTTTCTTTCTTTTTTTCATTACATGTAATAATTATATATAATAATAATGCCTGTAGCCTACTATAAATAGATTTTTCCTGGCAATACAGAGAATTGATCAATACCCAGAGAACAACTGACTTTTTATCCTCAGTTGTAGTGGTAATTACAGCCCTCAGGTACCATCAGGGCAACCTTCCTTCTGAACCATCCACAAACCACCTCGCAGGTGCCAGTGCTGGTAGCTTAGCTCCTTTGGCCAGTTACCACTGTCTTTTTCAAACAGAAACAGAGATTGCAGAGCAAACGTCATGCTGTTTTTCAACTTATTTGGAAACTGTTCTTTCATGTTAAATTTATTGTACTAGAAATGTACCAAGTGAACCTGATATATAACAAATGGAGGCCCAAATAACCTCTGGTCACATACATATGTAAGTATCTATGTGTATCTCTATTCTGAACACACACACACAGAACTAGGATCATCTGCATCTGTAGCTGATGTTCTCCTTGTGTGGTTTTTTATGGTAGGGGTGTGGAACTCCTGGGACAAAAGTGAAGTGGGTGTTCTCAGATGGGGACCAGAGGCCTGGGTTTCGAAATGATTGAAGGTCTTTTCTCAGTAAAAGCATGATACCCCTAAGAGCCCATGCCAGAAAGCAGGTACGCATGCCCTGCACAAACAGTCATTATCAAGGGAACCCCAGATTTCTGCAGCATACATACAAAAAAGGCATTTTGGAAATGGAAAGCTGGATCGAAATACAATTGCAATTTCGCTGTGCCTTGAGAGTCCCTTATGCTGTGTATTTCTGAAAACAGCCCATTTTATTCTAGCATGAGAGTGTGTTACCCTGTGCTGACTTTGCTCAGTGCTGTTTGCAGAATAGATGCCTTTTTGTTTGGCACCCGCTGAGTATACAGAACACAGAGAATGGTTTAATTTGAACCAGCTGTTAGCAGCACCAGGGTAATGTATCTGTTGCTTACCCTAGCAAAAAAGAAAACCCCCAACCCTCAGTGGTTAAAAGGGATCCTATTTTCTCTTCTACTTCTGTCCTATTCACTTTTATGATCAAAACATCATAAGTTGGATGTCACAGATGAGCAAAAAAAAAAGTCCAATTTCTAGAGCAAAAATCTTAGTTTTGCCAGCTAAATAAACTTTGCGTAAGACTATGAAAGGGTGGTTGCTTGGTCACTGAATCTACATACACAACCCCTTTCCAAAAAGGCAGTTTATGCTGTGCCCATACTATTTTTGTAGTGTTTATCTTCTTAACTAAGATGGGAAAGCAAATGTTTTTCCTGAGAAAAAAAGGAAGCTAGTTTACACAACATGCTCCTTTCTTTGCTCAGAGGCTTGAAACAGCTCAATCACTTTTTACTGTGCTATTTATTCTCTGGCACGTAGGTCCTGCTGGGCCCCAGTATGCAGGAAGAAGGCAACTCTTAAATATCAGAGACCTTATATTTGAAATAATATAGGCTATTACACATTAAGAAAGAAGAACAGATAGTTTCTTGAAGAACATTTGTTCCCTCATCTCAGTGGTAATTTTGGAGATTTTTTTTTTCTTATAGGGGAAAATCCTCTTAAAAAGGGTCAGGTATTATCAGTTCCACATCTTAAGTGCCTGTTATCTTGCTTATACTAAAGCGATGGCAGAAACTTTCATTACTTCGAAAACCTCCCCTGCTGTGAAGCAGTTAATTCTGACATTGTCAAAGAGGTGACAACCCCTTTGAACAATAAAAGACTTTTGATTCAGTGAAGCAATAGCATTACTCCGCTACATAGCACCAAAGTGTGAATCTCAGGGTGAGACACATTTAACGCAGCAGGAGGTCTTGATAGGATATTAGTTGGAAAAACTGTTTGCATTGTCTGGAGAAGAAAAGGTTTTGGGGAAGAAAAAGTGAGGAACCGGCCAGGATTCCTTCTTACCTTCTGACCCCCTCGGCTCTGTTGCTCCTGGGACCTTGTGGGACAGAATTAGTGAAGTATCTCAAATACATTTTTACGCCATCTGTAATTTTCTTCCTACAGTGCTAAAATCACAGTCACATTTTACAAACCTTGTTTTGTCAGCATTTAGTTTTTTACTTTATCTCCATCATGTGACTTAAGAGTGTGCCAAATGCACACTTGGTCTGTAAATCTGTTAATTATAGTGTGTTTTGAGATGTAATATTATGAAAATGCCTTTTGAAGACTAGAAGTTTGAAACAGACTTGGTTCCTTCCAGTTAGTGATACAAGTAGTTTTCCATCTGGTCATTTGAAAGGTTTGTGTTTTTCAGAGGCTAGAATGGACAACACCTTTTGTTATAGATCATGTATCCCTGGAAACAGAGATGGAAACTCCCTCTACCATCTAGTTAAGAATAATAATATACCTGTCATATATAGGATGTATAGCATGACATTAACCTGTCAAGCATACATTTTATATAGTGATCTATGATTTGTTGCCTGAACCTATGTTGGACCCTAATCAAAATTTGTGTCCTGAACTAGCCTTAGGTGATTTTAATGTTAAAAATTTCACCCCTTTATGAATAATAAGTATGTTAATGAAGAAAACCTCCACAGATGTTTAAAACATGAACATATGTAATTGTGGGTGGTGGGGAAAAGTACGAGGCACTCTTTGTATTTCTAAAAGCTGTTCTGGCTGTGTTAGATGCTTAGCACCTGCTTCTGCAGAATCGAAATAAATCCAAACAACTCTGCACAGTGGCTGGTATGAAGCTGTGTTCCTGGATTTACCCTGAGAAAAGTACTGATAAGGTATCTTTTTAGCTGGTGCTGGGGAGTGCTTGCACCAAATTCAAGGTCTTTCTCAGCTTCTGATACTGCAGCTGCATCCCCAGCTTTCTCACAACAGACAGTGTAGGGGACATGCACAGTTCAGACAGCTGACCCAAACTGACCGAAGGGGTTTTTCACTCCATAGTACAGTCATGCTCCATACATAAGCGAGGGGTGGTCTCGGGGGCCATTACGCTTCCACTCTTTACACTTTCTAACACTCTTTACACTCTTTTGCTGGCTCCTTAACTCTTCTGTTAGCTGCTTTGCCAACTCTTTTACTGGCTGGTTCCTCCGTGAGTTGGTAGGTCTGTTAGTTTTCCTGATTGTGCCATCGTTGACAGGGCACACTCGGACTTTGCTGTGATAGCTCTCAGGCTCTCTGTCTCTGACTCTTACTTCTTGGGACCTGGTTGTGCATCGGTCGATGTCATATGTTTTATTTCCTATTATTTTAATTGCCTATTAGTAGTAGTATTTGCATATATTAATTTATATTAAATTAGTAAATAGTTCTTATCTCAATTTTATGAGCTTCCTTGTCTTTTTCTTCCAATTCTCCCCCTCCACTGCAGGAAGGGGGCAGGAGGGTGTGAGAGCAGCTTCATGGTATTCTGCTGGCTAGAGTTAAACCACAACACTAGCTGTGTGCTAATTCAGTGTTTTCACTGAAAAAGATTAAGGGGAATTCAGAATAATATCTGTACTTTGAATTTATTATTTCAGTTTTATAGCATTTTTGCAGTTTTACAGACTGTAACCATATGAAACTATTGAAATTTCAAAAGATTTCCAGAAATCTGAAAAAATACCCCATTTAGGAGTTAGCTATGCATAGACTCCCGGGCAGTCTGAGCAGAAAAAAAGATCTGCTAGACACACATTACTTGCTTATCAACAGACCATATCCAAATGCCATGCTTTCATGTTTTGTTCCATACAGGTTCAAAAGCCACAGTGGACACTGCTCTGTGGTGAAAAGGAAGTCACTGAGGATATTTCCGTAGCCAACTGTTCCTTTCATAAGTTCAGTCAAAGTGTTTTCTGCTCCCAGGATGCTGTTAGGAGAAAAAGCCCTTTGAGTATTGATTCAAAATATTTTGTGCCTTATGACTCTAGGCTGGCAATGAAAATTAATTACTTACACCAGTTAAAGTGCACAAGGTAAAACATCATCTCAAATTAAGTGATGAACAGAAATTAGAATGTCAGGATTTCAGCTAAATAAACTCAAATCTGTTCTCATTATATTTTAAAACCATGATTAAGGCCACTTGTTGCAATGTGTTAGAGGAGGCAAAGGCTTTGGAAAAAATAAAGTAGTGTACCAAGCACAGAGATTACACTAGCTCCACTTTGAAGTTCACTAATTATTTTTCACTTCTGAAGACATCACCCTGAAATACATCCTTGCTGGGATCCTCATTTGATATTCACTCTAAAGAAACATTTGGAAGAAAGGAAACTCAAGAATTTGATGTAACAAGAAATTATTTCCTTTTAGCTGGGTTTATTATTTATTTCCCTTAAAATGTCTTCTGAAAGTCTGCCCTTTGAGGTATTTGATTGGAAAAAATAGAGAGACTGAATTGTTTAATGTTGTCCTAAAAAGTCGTCACCTGCAGAAGGGAGGTATGTTCATTGCAGGTTAGTACTGGCAGACAAAAGTTAGGATGTCCTGCTCACCTCATGATACCTGCTCCCATGGTGACAAAGGGCATAGTATCTCCTGAAAAACAGCTCTGATGAAATGTTCCTGCTCTGAGGTGGTCATCTCAGGGAGCTGCCTGCAGCTCAGCCCTGGGCTTCAGCTACTGCGTGCTCGCATGCACAGCTCTTCCTTCAGTCAGTCTGTATCCTTTCTGAACTATTGATACTTGAAAATAATTTTTCAGATGAGAATAAATTGGGTCAAGGCATGCCCTGGTAGAGGCATGCAACTAGGAGGATCAGCAGCATGGAGGCAACTGGGACAGGAGCCTGGCGGGGAGCTGCAGCAGCTCTGCAGTGAGTTTCCCCAGGCATTAGCTGCATTGATCTAACCAGAAGTACTGCAGAGAGACCTTTTCTGACCATAAAGAGCTTGTGAGCATATGCATGGAAATGCAGTCCCCCTCCTTTCTGCTGCTCCTGAAAACAGCGCACAAGCCAAAACTCACATGCAGTCTGGGGGTCCGGCAAGCTTCACAAGGTTTCATGTCTCTTCCTTACCACTCTATTACAGTTCTAGTGATCTTTTCCACAGCAAGAAAAATAGTACATCTGACTAATTGAATCTTGTGCTCTTTTTAGCCAATGAATCTCTGGGTACAATGAATAGGAGTGATTCCTTTGAGGTTTCAGGTCTAAAAGGAACACAGAAAAGATACTTCAGAGGTAAACAATCCTCCAGTGGTGTGTTGACTGACCTCCTCTTCACTGTGCTGATCCTGGTGACATGAGTTTGTGGGAAGACAATAGAAACATGACCATGGGAAAACAGAAGCTGCATTTGCCAGAGTTTTAATTTAGATTTGCGTGCCTCAGAGTTTTAATTTAGCTTCCAGCTTTGGGTGGCAGGCAAGGAAGGACAGCCAGTCAGCACCCAGGTAGGCAGAAGTAAAGAGAAGAAGAATTAGCCTCCAGGGACTAAATGCACCCACAAACACTTTTTTTCCTACCCTCTATTCCAGCACTGAAATGTAAATCCATGGATGCAGCTGGTCATAGAAGCTTCTCAGCACATTAAGAAATCAAGATTGCTGAAGAGTGTCATTGTCTCTAAGATCTTTGCACATTTCTGTGTAAGAGAGGATCACATGAAATAGGAGTGCATATTGTCCCATTTTCCCCTTGCCCTTCTTAGTCTACTTCTCAGTCATCTCCCTTTACTGTGTTACAAATGTTAACAACTTCTACTTTTTAAAAATACAAGCACGGTTTCTGTTTATTCTTCCAGGTATGGAATCCATGAATGCATTGAAGGGAGAACATTTAGAGTCAAACAAATACTCCTGGGGACAATAAGCAGTTTGCCTCTACAGTGCATGTCTGAAAAAGTGCTTTCTATGCACACTGACCGTGAACAAATCTAGGCCTTCTAGATTTGATCCCATTGCTGTGTTGACCCCATTGGTTCCTCATGCCTGACACCTTACTTGTCATCAGCTGGGTTTGCCAGTACAGACAGAGCCCCACGATCCCTTCAGCGAATTAATAGGGAATAGCCTACACAACAGTGTGACTAGGAGGCATCTTCTCCATAACACTGAGCTTCCGGAGATCTAAACATAGTGTGAAACAGACCAATACACCATAGTGATGACACACTGTAAGGATTAGTATTCAATCAAATCCATTTCTGGATTTCTGGGCATCTTCTGAAACAGATATACAGTTACTGGTTTTACAGCAATTTTGTTTGCTATTATTATTTCCTCTTAAAATGGAAAGCCTTGTCCTATTGCATCTTTGAGCTGATGACTCCAAGCATCTCATGAACTTCAGTTCTGCTATGCTGAAGACTTTGCAGAAAGAGCAGATATTTAAACAAGTCAAGGACACAGGCTGAACTTAATAAGCTGCTTTTCTGCTTAATAAGCTTCTTAACCTGCTTTTCATGTTGTGCTTCCCGGACAAGCTACTCCATGCCTTCAAAGGCACCCTTCTATCTGTATCTGCTTGTCAGGCCTCACCCTTATTTTATTTTTCATCCATTGTATTTAAACACTTTGGAGCAGGTCCTGCAGGATGCTAGGCACTGCAACATGCTCCACGAGTGAACAGCAAGGCACTTAACTGAACACTTGAATACAACTCTGGGCAAAAGCAATGTGATTTCCGTCTGTTTGGGCATTTTGGCTCTAAGATATGTATTTCATAAAAAGCTGCACAGATTGTAGTTTATTTCCTTTCCATTATTCATGTGCACTAAAGGCATGCTGCCTGAAGAAGGCTTATTGGACAAAACTGATCCCCCCTGATGTGCACAGCATAGGAACTGTCTCCTGAGTGACAGAGGAATATACAAATAAAGGCTTGGCATTAAGCTCAATTTTCTTTGTTTGTTCACACTAAAATAAAATGTGATGGGCTAAGGTGCTTTGGTTTTCTAAAGAATGGTTTTAGGGCATCCTGGTAAAACTACTTTTTCTAGTTTATTTTTCTTATACTTTTGTTGTTGCTGGTTTGTTTTCTTGTTTCTCAGTGGAGACACAGATCTCATTGACTTGGGAACCTAGGAAGCCAGAGAGATTTATGGCTGGACAAGCTAACCCAGAGTAGTGAAAAATACATATTACTACACCAGTTTCACAAAAGTGAATTGCAGTGGCCTGCCCAGGGCTGTGCAGGTAACCTGAAACAGGAGCAGCTCTTGGGGTTAGAATTCAGACAAGTTCTTGCAAGGCTATTGTCAGTCTGATGAGGCACATCGTCATCTGGGACTGTCTCCTGAACATTAGGGAGTACTTCAGGAGAAAAGCTTGCAAACCCTGCTGTCAGTGAGGGTTACCAAGGTGTCTCTCTCTACCTACCTCTTCTGCCTTTGTTCATGGACAAGATGCATTTTAGTGTTTATGCACCCAGGAGGCACAGAAGAGACATGAAACAAAGCTGGGTGTGGTGCTTCCTAAACAATCTCTGACAACCTAGGAAGGAGGCTTAAAGTACAGTGAACCATGGTTGTTTCAAGGCATGAAGCATCTGTTTTCGCTTGCACAGCACATAGAGTCTGCCTCTAGCTTCAGATAGCACTGTGTCTCTGGGACATGGGTTTGCTAGGTCATTTGTTGTTGTTCAACCCCAAATCTCTAAATCATATTATTAAAGATAGAGCACGTAGTCGGTCTATTATGTTATTAAGAGTTATAAGCTATTTTTACATTTCTAAATAATTTCAAAACTTCCATAAACCTCAAACCAGAGAGGTCTCATTTCCTGCAGCTCCCATTAATATTTTTTCAAAGTGTTCACATTCAGCAGGTCTGAAATCCAGGCCACTTTTAATTAGAAGTCAATTGAGGAGCCTAAGCTTAGGTGTTCACTTCAAATTCATATAATAAAAAAGATAAAGCTCTGCCTTGAAATCCCCTGGTTGATAGTCAGATGAAGTCTGTCCCACTAAATTAATTTTCTTCTATATAGTGTTAGAAAAGGTCCTTCTTTTCTGACTAGCGTTCTATACAAAAGGCAAGTTCAGATGTAAAGCATTCCTTTCTCTACCTCAAAGTAAATGTGACAAAAGAAGCTATCATTCATGAAAGTTCCAGGTGAAAGAAGATTTTCTTTACTAATTTGATCATGGGCATCTTCAAATCTCTGGCAGAAATTCCAAATTATATATTATACGTTCTGCATATATGACTATATCAATAAATACTAAAAGTGATTTAGAAAAACATTTACTAGCAAGTCAGTAGGAGCTGTTATTCAACCTGATCTTGTCTGAGTTGCATGCATGTAAGGTTTTAGCTTCTTCTCAGCTTCTGGGCCTCAAAACCCTGTACAGGTGGTAATCTCCTCACTGATATTTCCAACATCATTATCTGCACAGTACATTAGTAAAACTTCCTCTTACTGTGAAACACTTATGTAAAGAAATACCATGTTTCAGTTTTGCCTGTTTTTTGGGAGCAACAAACAATAAGTTCTTACAAATGACTAATAAAGTGTGCTGGTTTTAGTTGGGACTGAGTTAATTATCTTCACAGTACCTAGTATGAGGTTATGTTTTGGGTTTGTGCTGAGAAGAATATTGATAACACTAATGTTTTCAATTGTTGTCAAGGGATGTTTATACCAAATCAAGGACTTTTTCAGTTTCAGATACTGCACTTGTGTTTCGAACTTTTTCACTGCAAGAAGCTGGGAGGGGACACATCCAGGATAGCTGACCCAAACTGACCAAAGGGCTATTTCATTCCATAAAACATCATGCTCACTATATAAGCTGGGGGTGGGACAGTGGCCATGTTTGTTGGTTTTATCATTCACTCTGTTGCTCAGTGGTTCTCTTGCTTGTCAGGGCTCTCACTGGCTCTGGTGCAATCTCTCTCGGGCTCTCCAGCTCTGGCCCTCGCTACCTGAGACCTGGCTGGGCATTGGTTGGTGGGTGCTGAGCAGTTGCATAATTTGTTTTA
>NW_010266238.1:0-3800 GCF_000690775.1 Eurypyga helias
TATATATATAGGACTTATACATGTATAAGTATTGCATATGTATATACGCATGCATATACATTAACTGGATAACCTAAACAGCTCCTTCAACAAAACAGCCTCTGTGTCTCTGCAATACTACAAACCCCACAACTGCACTGTGGCCCATTGAGAGAGAGTAGATTTCTGCTGATGTTTTCAGTAGCTTTCTGGCTCAGCAGGTTTATTCTTTGAAGTCTCATCTATATTATTTCAATATTGTCTGCTGCACATCACCAAGCAGGTAGAAAAGTCTTTTGCTCCTCTGAAAGTTTTGGCCTTAGCACAAATCCTGCAAATTTGTCCTTTTCACAGTGGCAGACGTGACTCTTGACACAAACTGCAGGAAAGCCAGCTCTAGTCAAGTATTTCAAATCCTAGTCAGGTGATAAAGTAAAATAGTTCTTATGAGGAAAAAAAGGAAGTGCAGCGCCTGGGGATGCAGCTTGAGGGCTGTTATTCAACTGCCAGATACTATCAGGTTCAGTTGAACCCGAATCCAGCAGTTCCTTCATCCTGGGGGTGGTGCCTTGGGAAACCAAAAAGCAAATTGCTTCTTACAGCCCCAGATTATCTGGTTGCAAGGAGAGCTGCCATTGTAAAAGGATTTGCACTAATTGCATAAAGTAACATATAAAACAGTGTTCAGAAAATAATAGATTTGAAAGCCAGAAGGTTAATATGCACACTGATTCTGAACTTCTCACTATCCTGAATTCCCATGCAGAAAAATGTAGTCAGGACACCTAGCAAAGACACAAACCATAATTACTTTATGGAAATGATTGCTTGGCAATGAAATGCTTAAGGGTTTCCTTCCACACTGGTTTAAATGACTAGTGAAGCAAATAGCAAAATCAATAACCACAAAAAAAACTGGGTCTTGTTTTTGTAATTAAGAAAACAGACAGAATCCATCCATAATTTGTTCCTAGCAGTCACAAGGGTGATTGCAGTCTGCCTGCTTTATTGGTCCAACCGGCTCATTCCTATGCAGCAGGTGTAAAGGAACATTTCCTGCATATACTCACTTTAAACTGCTGTAGCAGGTACTCTGCAAACACCGTACATTCGTATACACAGTTTACAGACCCATGCATTTTTCCCCACTCAGTGAACACACATTAAGTAGTGAAACTGGAAATATGCTTGGTTTAAGCAAAGAGTACGATTTCAGAGAAATTTGACTTTGCCACACAAGTGCATCCCACAGTGGAAACACACATTGCTCTGCCACCAGAGTCTGGCCATACGCGATTTTATAGCTCTGTAACAGAGACATCTGTGAGAAGAAACTGCATCCCTGCGGGAACGTGCAGGGTCAAGAGGAAACGTGATAAAAGCCTGCTCCTTTTACAGCAGGCTGAGAAAAGCCATTTTAACCACTGCATCAAAGGAAAAAAATATGTTCTCTTTTCCAGCAGGGACTCAGGATGTAAGTACACAGAGACAGGCTTGACTGCACCAAATCCACAGGTCTTTCCCTCAGTCTCAGGAGCAAAATGAGCAGAATTCGTTTAAATAACCTATGCAACAGAGTCAGTATTTTTGAAACGCATCCAAATACCGAAAGAGTGGTGAGAAATCAAAATCTCCAATTTTCAGGAACATAAAATTTACTGAACTATTACAGATTTCTAAAATAATACATCTTCAGATTTGGTTAGCTTGTGCTCCTACACACCTTAAGAAATACTAGAAGTTACCAGGTTTGATAAAATCAAATTAAAACATGCAATAAAACCAGAAGATTCCTGCAAAGCTTCCTGTTTTCCAAAAGTACAGTCTTGGTGAAAGAAGTTACCCATCAGAAATTTTAATTGAACTGATAAGCATCACCTATATTGTGTATATATGTCTCCTTGGATGACTACCCGGATTCACTCCCACAGGAGTATTTTCCCTCCCTTCTCAGTCTAAGGAGAAGCAGGATCACTTATTGAAATATTGGTCCTACTGAAAAAGACAGATTTGCCGTCTACCCCTGCTGCAGTCACTTTTTCCTTGCTTCAAAATTCAGTAGTATTGCACAGAGCTCACTTTCCTTAAGGGTCCTTCCCACAGGCCAGATTTGCCGAGCAACACTTCTGTTCTTGCAGGGATTCACTCCCTTAACAACACGGAGAAAAACAAGGTAGCGCGCAGACGTACATTATTCCACTGAGGCACAGATGAACACCTACATAGTCTGGGGAGGCATTGGAGAAGTTTTCCACTTCTTCCCCTTTTTTATTTTGTCTCCAAGTCATACATGAGTAATTACATAGTGCCCAGAGGAATAGAAGCTCCTTGGAGAATGTTCGTTAACGACTGGGAAAAGGGAGGAGGAAAATGAGCACAAGAGGCCCCGCTTTCCCCATATGGCTGTTACTGGGGGTTTATTGCTGAAAGTATCAACAAAAGGTACAGTAGAAGACATGTTGCATTATGACAAAAACAAACTGCATCCCACCTTTGGTTCTGCATTGACTCATGTTATTCTAGGGCCACATAACCTCAGCCTAAAGGGATCTCCTACTGCCTACGTGTCTACGTGAGGAATCTTATGCCCAGACTGGATCCAAAACCCAGTGAAGCAACCAGATCAAAGCAGAATCAGGGTCCTTGAAGATTAGTGAAAATCAAGTATTTTTAGGATGGAGTCCAAAATGTACTGCCCTTTTAATCTTGGTTTGAAAGGTGTTGCATGTCTTTCCAGCTTGTTTAAACTATATGACATTATCCAACACTAACCACTAAGGCAGAAGAGCAGGACTAACAAGACAGATGCTTTATGAAGTTGGCCAGTTCTATGTTTGCAGCTGAAGTTCACTAGTGAACTGGCTCACTGAAGAGAGTGTTCGCTCCGTAATGCCAATTTCAGACTTGCAGGGCATAACATTTATTCCACAGAAAGGTAAGAAATGGAAAGCATGTGAAAAACCATAGCCCAAACATACCTGCTTGCCATGGTCATTCTGTTAAGAGCATGTAACAACATGTAGTTTTACAAATCTCTGTCTTTGATACCATAAACTCTCTCTTTGAAACTATTAACACAGAACTTCCATCCTTTACAAAGATCCCATTTCAGAAAGTACATGGAGAAAAAAAAAAAACCTTCCCACTTCCCTCAGCTTATCTACTGACCATGATGTTTTATGGCATGAAATGTCCCTTTGGTCAGTTTGGGTCAGCTGTCCTGACTGTGTCCCCTCCCAAATTCTTGTAGAGAAGTTGGGAATACAGGTGCAGTATAAGAAGCTGAAAAAATCCTTGTCTTAATGTAAGCATTGATTGGCAACAACTAAAACCATTAGTATGTTGTCAACATTCTTCTTAGCACAAATCCAAAACATACAAACCAGGTTCTGTGAGGAAAATTAACTATCCCAACCAAAACCAGCACAGAAGAGCAAGACACACAGTCAAGCAACAAAGAGTTCTTTGCTTAGAGACACTTAAGAATACTATTTTCTAGCAGCTATTAGAAGTGTTGGAGAGCCTGGTTTCGAATCTCAAGGCCAATAAGAAAGCCTACAACATGAAAAGAAAACAGAATCTGTCTTACTGCACAGCAAAACACAGGACAGTCAGCATGACTGATAGATGCACAAAAGGCATTAGTTTGTTGATAGCTTTTGAATAACAAGTACCCTGCCTCACTTGGCTGCAAGGAATAAAACAGACTATAAATACTGTGAGAAAGAC
The DNA here is from genome assembly GCF_000690775.1 of Eurypyga helias. Taxonomy (NCBI): domain Eukaryota; kingdom Metazoa; phylum Chordata; class Aves; order Eurypygiformes; family Eurypygidae; genus Eurypyga; species Eurypyga helias. Next base: position 3,709 of record NW_010266238.1, read on the forward strand.
TACAGGATGGCATTTACAAGTTGAGGTCTTGCATCTACTGAGCTTTATGGACACTTAGGAAATCAAATTCCTTATTGATAGGACCCCTGTAG
>NW_010266238.1:3826-7697 GCF_000690775.1 Eurypyga helias
GAAACCCATATTACTCATGTGGACAAACACACTGAAAAATATACAGAAAAGAAAGGAGAAAAATCACTGTACCAGTGTCCCCTTTATAATGCCAGCCTGTCCAATTGGTAAATAGGTGGCAGCTGTCACCCTCCAGGCTGTTTGGGTGAAGCAAGAACACAAAAGTCTCAAAAATACCCCTCACCGGTAGTGGAAAAGAGGCATTTGTCAACCAATACATCCTATAACCATCGCTATTTATTCTTCTTGTCATAACTATAAGAGATTTAAAATGTGTTTCTAGAAAATATAACACAATTGCATTAAAACCTTATACTTAACTGTAAGAGACCACAACATCCCAAAAGCAGGTTTTACTTGTATTTTCTCTTTTCTAGCCACAGACAAGTGCCTGCACTTAAAATGAATGAGTGTTTTTGTTCAAAGTGTGCTTTATTGATTAGCCACTTTATTCAAGAGCATCATCAGAAACTCATCTACTTATTAATTTCAGCTTTATAAGTTATCTTAACACTCTCCCCTAGACACTAGCTCTTCCTCAGGCGTATCTGTCATTGCTGTCAAGAGTGCTTTCAATTAATTGGCAAGAGAACCTAGGAAGCACTGACTTTGTGGAAAAGTGACATTGCCGTGGATTTATGAATTGCAGTAGAGGTATATAAAATAATGAACAGTAAAACAGAGGTAAATTGGTGCTCCTTGCACCAGGGTCTGTCAGCATGGACACAGTCTACAAGAAATTAAACACAACATCGAAAGAAGACATTGAAAAGGAACAGTAAATTACGTGATGCGTAATTAGACTGCAGGACTCGTCATGACAGTGAGGGCAGAAGTTCAAAAATATTACAAGAATTAGGCAGCCACAACTAGGCAGAGAAAAACCATGAGGTTTTATCTGTTCTGGGAACAGACACAGTATATTTTGCTTCATCTGCTTTCCACAATTGCAATGGGCAGAATGAGCACCTTATTAAACACTGTATTCTAACACACATGCAGGGCCACACAGGTTGGTTCAAATACCATTCCCAGCAGAACATGCAGCCTGGTCAATGTTATTACACTCAGTAGTATTCACTGCAGCCCTTAATAACTCAATTTAAGACCATAAGCCAAAGTTCAATGCTTATCTCAGCGTGCCAGCTTCCGTGGACGTTAGGCAGAGCCACCCAAGACCAAGGGTGGAGCCCCTGTGCATGCCCACATGCTCAACATCATTTTGATGAACCAGGAATGGAGCTGGGACCACCCTCCTGCTTTTCTCCTTTGTGGCCAACAGTCCCAAAAAACCTCACAAACAGGAGAGACCCAGCAAATCCCAGAAAAACAGCAGTAGAAGGGCTAGCAGTGCAGTGGCAAAAGCCTTTTACAGCAGCTTGCACTGCACAATTATTTTCAGTCCAACTCAGGCTCCTGCAGCTAATTCATGTTTGAAAATGCCATGACTCGTGGTGATAGATTAAAAATGCCAGAACAGCCCTGCTCCCACTGCCTCAGCTTGGCTCCATCACTCTACAGGGAAAGGGGCAGAGAGAAACTCAGCACAACTTCACAGACAAGGTGACATCCCACCTTTGATGTTAAATTTCATCTTAAAACATGAATGCAAGTTAGCACTGCTTTATGAATATTTACTATCCAGGAAGTTCAATAAATGTTTGTCAGGTCTCAGTCAGATGTTATGGCTGTTACAGTTCACATATTAAAACATGCAAATACTTAAGTGCAACTAAAAGCTTTTGCAGAAGTTATTGAAAAGTGGCTTGGGACTATATTCACTGATCCTTACTGAAGCGTTTGCAGATTGCCTAAACATCACAAGCTATAGGCGATAAAACAAGCTTTCAGTCTTTAGAATGAGATCTGTTCAGATTTCTAGATTTATGTTTAACCATAAAAAGTATTTTATTTTAATGAAAGGAAATACTTACACTTAAAAATATGCCTTTCAGAGATAAGCTTTGAGAAAAGAAAACATTAAGACTGCTTAATGACAGCAGCCCTAGAAAAACATGCACGCTTCCTATGTCTGTGTTCTTAACTATGAATGATCTACTACTGACTGTCAGAAATGCTGGAAAGGAGAGAGCAACCAGTTTATCTGCAGAGCTACTGCTGCACATGCACATATGATTTATTGTAAGAACTGTGATAAAAACCATAAAAGCAAAAGCAAGGAAGGGGGGGGGGGGGGGGAGAAAGGAAGGAGGGGGGGGGGGGGGGGAAAAAGAATGGTAGATATTGACTACTCAGGGGAACTTTTAAACCAGGAAATGCTCTTCTAAATGTGTCTGGGTATTTTTAATAGAACAATCTATTTAATTTTTTAGTTCTCAAGGTCACACTGAGGGGGTCAACACTTGATAATTTATATTTGCATAAAATGGACTTAGGATGTCACAGCCACGAGGCCTAAATCACGGCAGCGTAGGGAGGTGGCCCACTAAAACACTTGATGGATGAAAACACGTAAGACTGTTGACAGCTGGATAACAATCTTTTCTCTTGTGCAGCATCATCGTATCATCACCAGCTGCTTTGTGAAGTAGCTTTTAGAACTGGCTACGCATTGCAAATCTAACACTGCTCAGGCTGTTAACCCTCTGATTGACTTACTCATCTGAGCATCATCAGCAAATGCTGGAACATGTTGCTTTGATAATTTAATAACTTAACCATAGATTGTGAATAATTCCCCCAGTGAAGCCAGAAAGTTAGGAAAAAAGAAAGCAAAATATGTCTTTTGTAACACTCTTTTTATAGGTACCTTAACTGGAAAATATAGGAATGTTATTCTATTTAATTTTATCCCTAGTTCGTGCTGGTTCCAGCAGCTCTCATACGCTCCCTGCACCTCAGAAAAGCAACCTGGGAACATTGGACTGAGAGGTACCTCCCAACCCCTGGAGTCCAGGTTTCAACAGGCAACTTGTGTTATTGCTTCCATAAATTAGACTTAAAGTTCCTGTTGGGAAGCCTTATTCCAGAATCCCATTCCTCAAACGATTTCTTGAAATCCAAATTTACATTTAGCTGATTTACAAGATGTGGAGCTGCAACAGCTCCATTGAAACTCCTGTGATCATCCAGAGGAGCAAGGCATTATCCTCCTCACACCAGCCCTTGTCTTCCTTCAGATCAAAGGTAGTTTTGTATTTGAGCCACCAAGACTTTTGCTTGCTCAGCAGCAGTTCCCAACTGTTCAAGCACAAAATCTTTTGCTTGCTCAGCAACAGTTCCCAACTGTTCAAGCACAAAAGCAGCAGGTGAACAGGTGCCTTTACTGCCATTTTCTTCCCTAAACACAACCCTTTGCTTCTTTAAAGATACATTTTTCGCAATAACAACACCAAAAAAAGTCTGAAATGAAGCCAGCTTCCAATTTCTTCATTCACTCCCTTGAGAAACCCAAATACTCACACAGACTAGATCTAATGAGTAAGCACCTGATAAACCCTTTTTAATTACTCATCAACATTCCTTGTCACCGTTAAACGTATGCTCGCACCTTAAAAACACACAAGAAATTCTTAGCAGTTTTCAGCAATACTGGCATTTCCAAACACCAGGCAAAAGAGCAAAGCATCCCTTTTAGTGAAAAATACTTCTGTCCTCCTGTTGGCACTTGCAATAATTCAAGAACATTTAAGGTCTACAACATATAATACATTAAGATCCATGAGAACCTGCAGAGCTAAGAAGTTTTTTTATCTAGTTTGAAAGTTTGTCATATTAATGTATTGCACTATTTACTGTTGTCCCACTACATTTTAATCAAGTGTGGTAAGGCTTTTGCTTAAAAACAACACTCACCCAGCCATTGCCTCCTAATGAGTGAGGACCCCAGGCCAGCACTGTGAAGGAGGCA